>NW_020628818.1:600000-900000 GCF_003573695.1 Papaver somniferum
ACTAACCTAGTACATGTCTTGTTTAAAAGTTAAAGGTCCAAGTTATATGGATAACTGGAACCTGATGAGAAAAATAGAGTTATCTTTATTTTGGTCTTATCGAACAAGCAATTGTATTTGTACAATCGGTTTAGCAAAGGAACTAAGGTGCTTAGTTGATTTTTTGGTTTGCTAAACTATTAGGGAAAATTATTTCAGGGAATTGTTTCCTTGGTACATATCAAAATAAAATTACTTTTTAGTTTCAGTTTTGATATTGGTTATCAAAAATGGTGTGTGGAACCCTCGTGCTTAATTCTATATATTGCAAGCCTTTCGAGATTTGTAAGATCCTTTCGGTTTGTCCTTTATTTTTTCGTTTCTTTGTCATTTTGTGACAAAAAGGGGAAGAAATATATGGAGTAAACAAGTGATATTGGTATTGATTTATATTGATTGGTATCACTAAGGGAAAGGACATTGGTGCTTAAACGTTTATTTAATGAAAGAGTGAAAGCATAGACTAAGGGGGAGTAGCATATCATATGATACTTGTAGCTATATGGACTACAAAGGAATAACAAAGATGTGCGGATTGAAAATCTACCTATATTACCTTTAGGGGGAGTATTATCTTTGTTATTATAATATCAACAACGGCATTTATGGATTGAATATATACAGGTTATTGTTTTGTTGAATTCGGGAATCAAGCGTATGTGTAATGAATTCTTGTAATTTGTTTACCCATATGATGTAAGAGTTTTGTCAATAAAATTGACAAAGGAGGAGATTGTTAGAGCATAGCTCGGTTGAACCCTCCAAGCGTTGGTATGTCAAGTTTGGTTGTCATATTTTAGTGAGCGAAAACTCATTTAAAGAGTCGCTTGATTATGTACTAGAGTCAACTTCGTATAGGTTAGATTGAAAGTATTAGGATATGAGACATTACAAGTATTGCGAAGACTTGAAAAAGTGAAGAAGCAAGGAGATACAACGACAACATCATCCTTATACTTGAGGTTAGTGATATTTGACTTGAACTGTTTCATTCCCTAACGTATCTTTCAAGTCATGCATATTGAAAACAAAACTGCGAAACATGAATGATTATACTCTAGTTAGACATGATATTAAGTAATACAATACGAGATTTATTGCTTAACCATTAAACTTTGTATATAAGTGTTAGAGCATTGCTCGGTCGAACTCGCATGCGTTGCTATCTCAAGCATGTTTGTCAATGTTAGTGATCAAAACTATAAGTCTTGATTTCTAGTCTATTATAGCTAAGTCTCTGACTAGGATAGAAAGTGTAGTTGAGCTCAAGGACTTCATGGTGATTCATCATACAAGAAGAAGAACTACTCAAGGAACCGGTGGAACTTCTCGACAAAAAGGTATGTGAAGACTTGAACTTATCTGTCACTCAAAAGTCTATCTACTCTATCTCCTACCTCTTGAGACAAAAAGCCGTATGCTATATATAGACTTGGATTATACACATTTGGTATTTCGATCCGAGTATACCTCGCCTATCTATATCTCGAAATATTTGTTGGTAAACGTTTCGCTTCGACCATGTTTATCTTTACCTAGTGACGAAAGTCATTATATGTTTCAGTCACTTTGAAAATTTCTTTGACGAGAAATGGTGTAACAACTATATAACGTCCTCTAAGAATGTTTCAATGATTGGAATGAGAGTTTAGATTACATAACCAATACATATGTGCATAAATCCTATCCCTTGAAGCAAAGTTTGCGAACTTTGTTCATCAAGAGAAACCGGAAGAATGGCTTGTTGCCAAGTCCGCAAACTGCCGAACTTCTCATCCCTAGAAATTCTGCTGGAGTTGACAAACTTGTTGCGTGAGTACCAGTCCGCGAACCGGCGGAAAGTCTTTGCCGAGATTTTCTACTGGAGTTTGTAAACTCTGCTCGGTTGCTTAAGTCCGCGAACCTAATGTGCGAACTTAAGAAGGTTATATATCTAAAGATGATTTCTGAATTTAAACTTATAAAGACTAAGGAATGCAATGTGCAAACCGTGGCTATAAAGTTCATGAACCGATTTGAGTGAATCAAATCATCTTTGCTTCAATTGTGTCTTGTGTAGTACATAAGATTTCCTTGCAATTAAACATCTCTCTAACTAGTTCATTTGAGTCATTTGAACTAGTTATGGTGAAGAAGAATATGGTTGGTATGAAATGCTCATATGGCTAACATTTTGGTTAATTACTGTTGAACCAATAATGTATACGTTTAGGTACGGTTAACAAACCTAGAAGCGTGCATTTCATTTGTGTATAACAAGCTAAGTTTCCGATCTAACGGTTGAGAAATACTATCTTGAATCTAAATCAGGTTTTCATCTAATGGTGGATATTGTTTGCTTTATGACCAAGGTGAAACCCTGATTTGAAAGACTATATAAAGGAGACATCTAGTATTGTGCAAAAATGATCCCCACACTTCACGTGTGATACTAGTTTGCGTGCTAGAGTCGTTTCTCCTTTAACCTTTGGTTTTCTTCTTCTAAAACCAGTTTAACGACTTAAAGACTTCATTGGGATTGTGAAGCCAGACCGATACTACTTTTATCGTAGTTGTGTGATCTGATCTTGCATCTTATATCGTACGAGTACAATCAGATTGATTAGCTTGAGATTGATATCTCCGATAGGCAAGATATAAAAAGTAGTCACAAACATATTCGTCCCATTGTTTGTGATTCCGCAACATCTTGTTTCGTTACCATACGATTAATATTGTTGTGAGGTGATTGATTTATCTAGGATGTTCTTCGGGAATATAAGACCCGATTATCAATTGGTTCCTAATTATTATCAAAAGACGGAACAAAAACTTTAAGGTTTTTCTGTGGGAGACAGATTGATCCTTTGATAGACTTGTCTGTGTGAGACAGATTTGTTTATTGTCAAAAGATGCGATTTTGGGTCGTAGCAACTCTTAGTTGTGGGTGAGATCAGCTAAGGGAATCAAGTGCGCAGTATCTTGCTGGGATCAGAGGCGTATGGAGTACAACTGTACCTTGGATCAGTGGGAGACTGATTGGGGTTCAACTACAGTCCAGTCCAAAGTTATATTGGAGTAGGCTAGTGTCTGTAGCGGCTTAATACAGTGTGTGTTCAATCTATACTAGATCCCGGGGTTTTTCTGCATTTGCGGTTTCCTCGTTAACAAAATTTCTGGTGTCTGTGTTATTTCAGTTTCCGCATTATATTGTTTTATCTCTATAATTCAAATAATACAGGTTGTGTGTTAGATCATCAATTAGAGTAATCCAACCTTTGGTTGTTGATTGTCATTGATTGATCCTTGGATATTGGTCTTTGGTAGCATCCAAGTTATTCCTTGTATTTGATTAGTACTCGCAGTTTATGTTTGAGGAAATCAAATCAAGAGAGAGAGATACAAACTCGTTGATGTACTTTTAATTGATTGAGTCTTGTTGATTCTCTTAAAAGTATATTCTAGTTTGTCCATACAGATTGCTAAGCGAAATAATGGGTGGTGTTGTTAGACCCCGCTTTTTCAATAAGACATCGACATAATCGTTTGAATGCCATTGTGATTATGTATGGGTATAAGGTGAAGATTTCATCCCAGAAAACAATGTTTTACATTTGTTTTAAGGAAGTAAATTCATGAACTTGTTTTGTAAATCGAAAGAGAAATCGCCAGGCATTATTGGTATTGTTATTCATTGCATATCTTTTGAACTACCAATATGTGTGATTAGTATAACCGCTCATGACTTGTTTATGTTCTTGGTAAAACTATTCACAAAGCCCTGACTTTTGTATTGGTATGACTTTTATTAGTGAAACCGATCTTAAGTAATCACCTGAGATGGTATGATCGATTTTTTGTTATTGGTATGACCGACTCTGGGTAAAGAGGAACCGACCCTAGTAAGAGGTGCAACCTATCACAAAGGGGAACCGATCCTTGTATGAGGTGCAGAAAGTTTTTAGTAGAAAGGGGAACCGATCCTATGGACATGTGCAACACGTTTTTTAGCAAAGGGGAACCAATCCTATGGACATGTGCATCAAGTACAAGTTAGATACCATATATATGTGGGGAACCGATCCTAGTACCTAGTCAACCGAATTTTGGTAACTAGCGTGACTATGCAAAGTACTCTTATGGAGGTAGAACCGAAACTTGTTTTGGTAGAACCGTGAAACCCATGTTTGGTGATTGAGTATTCTTGATCAATCACATAGTTCCTGAAAGTCAGATGTACCAATTCTAAACTTGCTTGGAAGTGTGGAAAATCGGTTTCAAGATTGTAAGTATAAAAGAGGACTTACAAAGTAAGGATGTCGAAATAGTTTTAACATGTGCAGTAACGCTAATCTTTAATTGTTCAAACTTATTCCTTAATAGCTAAAGGAAGAAAATACCGGATCGAATAAAATAAATTGAGAATCTTTTATTTAAGGTTTTTAATTTTATTTTAGGAAAATGAAAATTAGTAATATGAATTTACTAGTTTCAGATTTGCCAAGAGATTTTCGGTCAATATTTGGACAAAGCATTTACAGGAATTATGGAAACCGAATCTGGAATATATTGCATATCTTGAGAATATTCTCGGTTTTGGAAATTCCTTGGTGTTCAAAATTCCTTGGTCTATAAATATGAAAGTTTTCATTTCGAGCAAACTAATCCTCAGAGACAGCAAAACTATCTCAGTTGTGCTGCTACTGGTGAAGCCGCCTATTCGGAGAGGAGAGTAACCTAATTAGGCTAAATCTCTTACGACCGCTCAGTTTATACTTCTTTGGGATTGAGAAGCTCTATTAGTACCGTTGGTGGGAAACTAGATAATTGCGGTTTATCTTTTGTTTTCGGTTGATTTGATTGACTAACGGTGGTTGAACTTTGATTGCACCTAGTTTGCTTATACTTGGGAATCTTCTCTTCTGACATAAGATTCACTCAAACTAGATCGAAGTTTCGACGGGGATCTTTAGATTGTTTGTAGATCTAAAGACGTCTTGTGATAATCCATTGTTAACAGACTCCGTTTTGTGCGTGATTGATCACAAGAGATTCAAGTTGATTGTGTGGAGGTGTTTATTGAAGATCTAAGAAGTTTTGAAGACAAAGAAGACTTTGAATATTTCTGATTTGGGTTCATGATCTTTGATGTGCACAATACTTGTTTCGGTAAAAGAGGATCCAACTATAATCGGTTTATCCTTGTGGTATATTAGATTGATTAGTTGTGTAGATCGGCATCAATACAATTCTTTGTGATTAAAAGTATTGATTGCAAAATCTTAACAATTACTTTGGTAGTTGATAATAAGATAGATCTAAGAACCCGACAAAGGAGTTTATTGAGATAAACAGAATAGCCTTTTGTCGAAATCAAATCACTTGGTTGAAAAGAGTTGATACCAAATAGATATGTTGTTCCTTTACTGTTTGGAATACGAACCAAAGGAATTGCTCAAAGTACGTGACTTATTACAGGTCGGAGGCGTGGGAATACAGATGGAACTAGGTGAACTATAGGTTTAGTTGCTTGGTCTCAACTGTACAAAGTTGGTTTGATTTTGTATAGCGGCTTAATCCTGAGAGTATTCAATTCTGGACAAGGTCCCGGGGTTTTTCTGCATATGCGGTTTCCTCGTTAACAAAATCTTGCTGTGTCATTTACTTTTATTTTAGGCAATTATAATTGTTGTTATTATAATTTAAAATAAATTATACAAACGTTAATTCCTATTTACTTGATAAGTAATCCTATTGTGTTTGGTTAAGTCCGAACCATTTATCAAGTAAACATACTTTGTTGTTGTATTGTCTCGATCTCGTATCCATAGACGATCACATGAAGTGTGAACCGATTTTTTGTATTGTCTCGACTCAGTCTATAGACAATCACTTTCAGAGAAAAGACTTATAGGTGGAAAAGTTTTAGATTGAGGTATATTTGGGTACCCTCGTCTTTTCAATAATTATATCCTATAAATATAGCATACCTTAAAATTGTATTACCTTCGACATGTATTTGTTGTTTTTATTGATTGTTGTGGAGGCGCCATCATAGATGTATGTTTTTCCCCTTTTGCTTTTGAAAGGAAAAGTATTTGCTTTTATGGAGCCTTCGTCCGTGTAATTTTAGGTTTCCTCCTCGTCGGTGTCAGCAACATTTTCGTCATGGGTGTCACAGGGTACTTTGCATGTAGTGATATGCCCCTTGTAGGCTTCGTTATGGTTGCACTAATTTGCTCTTGCAGGCTTCGTTCCTGCATAAAATAGAAACACAAATTCCTTTGGCACTCTGTGTATTCGAAAGGTAACCCTAATATTGAATTTTTGCTTCTTCTTAGCCTTGAAGAATTTCTTCTTTCGACGAACTGCCCTTTGCATTAGTCTTTGGAACTTCATAGGTTCCTCGGATAGGAGAGTCGGGGTATTGATGAGGCTTGGGGTACACATATGTATACATACTTCGTTCATCGTTATGTTTGAGTTGTGCACTTGTGGGTATACAAGAGTATAAAGGATTCGTGCATCGTTAGTCATGGAGCATCGCAGTAGTTGTGGTTGGGAGGTTGTGTCTGCTTATGTGTTGTCGTGTGACCCCTCATAACTGAGTATGAGTTGTATCCTCGTTGAGTATACATACATCTATGCACGCGGGATTTGTTGACTTGTACCTTCGTAGATTTGGATTGAATAACCCATTCTTTACAATGATGAGTCTGCCTTTAACAGGCTTCGCTTATATGTATTCCTGATGGTGGTGAATCTGCCTTTAAGGGGCTTTTCTGCCATGCATACCTTTGAATTCAGACTTAAGTTGTAAACTACAACCATTGCTGATGTCTTTGGCTCCAATTATTATGACCTCCACATTCGTCTGTAGGTTTTCTTTGGGAGGATTGACCTTCGTTGATGATGTTGATGCTACCCACTTATAGTAGCTCACAGAGTTGTTCTTTATGAAATCCGTCTGACTGATTATACAAAGCTATAAACTTTGAGCAGGTAATGTCTTACGATGACATTATTTTGCCCCCATATTCGCAAAGCGATAAGCTTAAGAATTTTAGAGGAACAAAGCTTTGTTCTTCCATGCGAGTTGTATTTTGAACCTTTGTCCTTGCGCTTCATCTTCGTCCCTAGTTGCTCATACTTAGATACGTACGAGCCAAGGACAGTCTTCGTAATTGTTTTTGGCTGTTGAGAATGTCTATAAATACATTCGAGCCAAAGATAAGCTCCATCCTTTCCCCTGGATGCTCGTACTTAGATACATACGAGCTAAGGGAATCCTTCGTAATAGTCTTTGAGAACATGTATGGACACGTTCGAGCCAAAGATAACCTTCATATTTTCCCTTGGATTTGCGTACTTAGATACGTACGAGTCAAGGACACTCTTCGTAGTTGTCTTTGGCTGTTAAGAATGTGTATGAATACACACAATCCAAAGATAAGCTCCATCTTTGCCCTTGTATACTCGTACTTAGATATGTACGAGCCAAGGGAATCCTTCGTATTTGTCTTTGGCTGCTGAGAATGTAATATGAATACATTCAAACCAAAGATAATATTCGTATTTTCCCTTGGTTGCTCGTACTTAGATATGTACGAGGCAAAGGCAGTCTTCATAATTGTCTTTGGCTGTTGAGAAGGTATATAAATACATTCGAGCCAAAGATAAGCTCCATCTTTGCCCCTGGATGCTCGTACTTAGGTACGTACGATCCAATGACAGCCTTCGTAATTGTCTTTGGCTATTGAGAATGTGTATAAATACATTCGAGCCAAAGATAATCTCCATATTTGCCCTTGGCTGCTCGTGCTTAGATATGTACGAGCCAAAGGCAGTCTTCGTAATTGTCTTTAGATGTTGAGAATGTATATAAATACATTCGAGCCCAAGATAAGCTCCGTTTTTTCCCCTGGATTTGTTTACTTAGATAAGTACGAGCCACGGAGCAGTATTCGTTTTTGTCTTTGGCTGTTGAGAATATATATGAATACACTCGAGCCAAAGATAAGCTTCGTTTTCCCCCAGGATTTGTTTAATTAGGTACGTACGAGCCAAGGACAACCTTCGTTTATGTCTTTGGCTGTTGAGAATGTAGATGAATATACTCGAGCCAAAGGTAAGCTCCATATTTGACCCTAGATGCTCGTACTTTGATATCTACGATCCAAGGACAACCTAATCTTTGGCTTGAGAAGAGACAAAGATAAGCTCCCTTTTTGTCCCTGGATACTCGTACTTAGATACGTACGATCCAAGAATAATCTTCGTAATTTTCTTTGGCTATTGAGAATGTACATAACTACATCCAAGCCAAAGATAAGCTCCGTTTTTCCCCTGGCTGCTCGTAGTTAGATACGTACGAGTCAAGAGCAGTCTTCGTTTTAATCTTTGGATGTTGAGAAGAGCCAAAGATAAGCTCCATCTTTGCCCCTGTATACTCGTACTCATATATGTACGAGCCAAGGGAAGCCTTCGTAATTGTCTTTGGATGTTGAGAACGTGTATGGACACGTTTGAGCCAAAGATAACCTTCATTTTCGTCTCCTAACTTCGTTTACTTGAATACGTACGAGCCAAGGACAGCCTTCGTTTTTGTCCCTAGCAGTTCGTACTTAGATATGTACGATCCAAGGACAATCTTCTTTTTTGTCTTTGACTGTTGGAAGTGTATATGAATACACTTGAGCCAAAGATAAGTTTTATTTTCGCTCCAAGGCTTCGTAATTTTGACCTTTGTATTTCCGTTTTTTGAGAGTAAAAAGGAAAAATAGAAGGCTACGTTGCTAGTAGTCCCATTACGGAAATTAAAAAAAAAAAAGTTTAGTGTGGAGCTTAATAGAGATATGTTTGCTGAGTTTGTATTTAATAGAACCGTCCAATGTTTGGGACTTAGTTCCTAAATGAACCTCATATTCAAAAACGGCAGAGAGTACTGCAAGCCGAGTAAAAGAAGGCGTATGCAAAAGAAAACGACCCTCAGCTCATAAATAACCTTAGGGATTTTACTTCAAAACTTTTACTGAGGTTCCTTCGCAAACAGAGGTATCCAGATCCAGAGAAGGTTTGCTCAGATATTAAAAAATGACAAAGAATACCGCAAGCTGAGTAAAATAAGGCCTATGCGAAAGAAAACGACCCTAAGCTCATAAATAATCTAAAGGATTTTACTCCAAAACTTTTACTGAGGTTCCTTCGGAGATAAAGGTATTCAGATCCAGAAAAGGTTTTCTCATGAGCAAGCAAATAACAATAAAATAATAGATTTTTAAGCTTTGAAAAGTGTTCTTAAAGGTGTTTCTTAGCCACTTTTTGTAGATCCGTAAGATTTCAAGATTTCTTCGAGGTTTAATACTCGAAAACTTGTCAAAAATGATAAATCTTCACTAGAAAGGGAGATATATGCCTCTTATTCTTAGATCTGATCTTCTAAAGAAGATCTAAAGAAAAAAAGATGATGAAATAACAAATATAACGAAAATCGAGAGCTTTTCGGTCCAGCTCGTTTCTAGCGCCAAACTGTGACTACTAATTTTCCCATAGTCTACGTAATATGAACAACTCAGAGAATCCAATACTAAGTAGTATGGATACCTCAGTTGAACGGATACTGTTGAGTACTAAAAGGTATGTTCATAATGATAATCTTCTCAGAAGATCATATACTAAGTAAGTAAAGATACTTCGATAGAGTAGATGCTAAGAAAACAATGGTATCTCTGTAAAATAGAGACGAGTAAGCAAATAAGCTAAATAAAGAGATATCTCAGATGAACACAGATAACCCAGATAACAGAGATAAATCAGAGAACAGAGATAACTCAGTAAGTAAATAGTTAAATGAGAAGTTAACGTAAGTGCAACTAAGTTAATAAATCACATAAGAGATTACGTGGTTCGGTTAATCTTAACCTACGTCGACGGGTAAAGATGATAAATTTATTATTGATCTTGTTACATTTAGGTGGAAGAACTCGATTAAAGAAAGTATGAAGCTCTAGTAAATAAGAGAGAAAGTAGAGAGATGAGTCTTTTCTCTAATCCTGGCTCACCCAAAAGTCCCCCTTCTCTTGAGATGATGATGGGTATTTATAGATCCACATGCATCATGGATATCTTTGGTGTTTTATATTCCATGGAGATCTGATGGTCCTTGGTCAATATCGTACCTTCATTGGTCGCCTAACATCTCCAATCAGACGATGCCACCTTAGCTTCCCCCACGGCCATCGTGAACTGTGAAACCTCCGTACAAGTTGTACCTTCGTTGGCTGCGTACCTTCGCCAGTCGGAGGATGCCACGTTAGCATCCTCGATGTGCCATCGTGAATTGTGAAACCTCTGTACAAGTTGTACCTTCGTTGGCCACGTACCTTTGCCAGTCAGAGGATACCACGTACTCTGAGCCCACGTGGTTGACGACTGCGCCTTCGTACTAAAAGTTGTGCGGACTGCTCAGCTACCTCTGACAGACAGACAGACCCATGTTCCTAGACTACAACCTATTGCTTAATAACTAAGCAATCTTGGTAGTGATTCGGTGTACTCTGTTGTAGCGTTCTTTGATACTCCAACCTTTAACATTGCGGCACACGTTGATAAAGATAACTTCATAAGTTATCATCCTAAGGAAAGATGTAGTGTGAGTTGTTGTAACATAAGAAGTTACTCCACCTTTAATGTTGTGCCATGTGGTACAGCAAGTTTTTGGCATCTATAATTATTTATCTCAATTGGAAGCAATTGAAACAAACACAGACATTATAGCACCGCAATTGCACCAAAATTTCGTTAAGCCTAAATAATTTATACCAAACAATAAAGCAAGATAATAATAGTTTATCTCAACCAGAAACAATTGAATCACACACACACACACATCCATACACACATAATGGAATAAACATCAATTGTACCAAAATTTGGTTAAGCAAAAGAAAAATATATGAAATAAAATCAGGCTTTTCTTAAACAGGAAAACAATTAACTAACAAATTCGTTACCTCAAGATCCGAATCCTCCTGGGGAGGAATATCACTGTTTTGTCATCCTCTTGCAGGACAAAATAACAACAACAAAAACCAACCTTTACTAGAGAAAGGTTGAAAATCGGTTTTAACTAATGCGATGCACAAGTTCAAAACCCCGAAACACATGCTTTTATGCTAAACCAAAAACGATTCAGTATATTGTGACTTTTTCACACATGAGTTTCAATCGGAACCCCTTATGATCCTTTGATAAATCCTACCAACATGGGCTATAACTCAATCCCGCTAAATCAAAAAGTCACCAAACCATAATGGTTCACTGAGTATGAGATCGAATATTAAGGTTATGAAAACCGAAATCAAACATCCCATAAACACATAGAAATAATATAAAGCATTCAAGCACAAGCTATGTAATCGAAAAACTATCACCAGAAAAAATATAAAATAATAATTTTATTCATAAATAATAGATAGTTTTATTCAAAATAGACCTTATACAATTAATGAAAGAAATCAAAAATTGATGTCTATTTTTCCCTTTTTTGAATCACTAATTTTATCCTTTTAGAGTTTCTTTCAACGTTGAAGCCGGATCAGAAGACTTCACAGGATTCCAATCATTTTCTATGACCACTAATCTTGATTCAAGACTCATAACATTGTCATTGACTTCCTTTACTTCCTTTCGCAAATCCTTTTCCATGTTCCTTACTTCACACAAAATTAGATCTAATTTTAATGAAAGGTTCTTGAGAAGATTATCATTGATTGAAGAGTTTTCTTCATTAGGAACATCTTGCTGAAGTTATGGAGATGAATCCGAATCACCATCAGAAGATTCGAGACGAAGTTTCTTGTTAGGAAACAATGTAATCCAGATTTTTTTTTGTTTTGCGAGAGTTGCAGCTAGAGGTAGACATTCTGTCAAATCTCTATAAGATGAAGTAAGAGGTCTTTCTTCTCATAAGTTCAAGAACTTTTTCCCAAAATCTTTGAGAATATTATTTCAATTAAATTCTTAACCTAAAAACATTTTTAGAAATATTTTTATCCAAATATTTACATTTATATTCTTAATGTATACTTTTTGAGGGTGACAAGTAAGGATCCATGATAACCAATTAGATTGTCATTTTTCGGTTATTGAATTTTCTTCCCTCGAAGATTTCAACACTCTTACATATTTGAGGAGATATTATGTTTGAACTGTTTGGTTCATTGCTCAAATTTGATGTAATATTTTGATGTCCAAAAATCACTTTATTCAATTTTTTACATTGATTTTTGGAGGTGATTTTTGATCTAGCAGATCTTGACCTTTTTGATCTCGAAGAGATATCAGAGCATTTTTTTTGATGATGCCTCCATTGTCTGCACCGGAAACAAATCCCAGAATTACTTCGATTTCAACCCTTAGGTTTTGTAGGTTTATTCAACCTTGTTTTCTTGTTTCTTGATATATTCATATCAAGTGTAGATTTCGTTGAGAAGACAAGTTTATCTCTCAATTTTAGATTCCCTGCTTTTAACTTTATGATTTCATCTTGAGGAACGATTGATGTCATGAATGAGTGTAGATACTAGTTCTTTCTCAGAGTTTCGAGAGAGTTCGATTTTCACAAGACACTTCTTTAATTTTACTTTATCATCCAAATAACTTGTTTTGATTTGATCAAGCGATGATTTTATTTTATTGATTTCATAGTTAAGAAACAAGTTTATTTTATCTTTACATGGAAACTCTTGTTGAAAAATCTTAGAGGTGAACTCTTCTTGAGTATCCACTATTGAAAGTGTTTCAGAGTCATATACTTCTACAGTGGTTGCAACATGGTCTATCACAACAGCTTGATTATTCTCATTAGGACAATGGTCAAGTGTGGAAGTATATGCAGTTCTCTTCCACTGAGTATCCTTAGTTGGAAAATCTGGAAAAATATGACCAAATCCTCTGCACTTGTAGCATTGAGGAATAATATTATCATCATCCTAGGTGTCTTCATGTTTATGTAAATAAATATGTTTTCTTTTCGACACAGGGGATTCTCTTTTTCGGTGTCTCAATATTTTCTTGAATCGTTGAGTAATAAGAGACAAATGATGATTTAGTTCAGCTTCATCTTCAGCATTTTGATCTTCCTGATCTTGGGAGTTTTCCGAACATTGAATCAGAACCTTTTTTACGGCTTTGTAGGCCAGATTATCTTTTTGCTTAGACAGATACTCCTGATCAAATATATTTAGTTTTCCAACAAGAGAAGTTCTAGATAAATATGAAAGATCATAGGCTTCAATGATTGCATGCTTCTTAGAATCGTATCTAGATGGCAACGATCTGAGAATTTTGCATACTATATCCTTTTCAGAAATAGTCTTTCCAAGTGAGAAAGAAGCATTAATTATCTCAGAGAGTTTAATATGAAACTCTTCAAAAGTGTCGTTGTCATCCATTCGAAGGTATTCCCAATCAGACGTAAGAGTTTGAAGTCTAGATTATTTCTCTGATGTGTTTCCTTCGAATACGATCTGAAAATTATCCCAAGCTTCTTTCGAAGTTTGACATGTTGATACATGATGTTGTAGATCACGACTTACAGCATGTATAATAGCAGTCAAACCATCTGAATTTTGCTTAGCAGAAGCCTTTTCTTCGTTTGAAAAATCGGCTAAGCGTTTAAACTCAGTTTCTGAATTTTCTATTTTCGGGTGATTATAACCATCGACGACTAATATCCATGTATTAAATTATCGTGATTGAAGAAAAGATCTCGTAGAAGATTTCCACCATAGATAGTTTGTTCCATTAAATATTGGCGGTACGTTAACTGAATCACTCATTAGATTCATTCTTATAGGTTGGATCGCACCAAACACGGATAGTTAGATCTTTTCGTGTTTGCCTGCTCTGATACCAATTGAAAAGATGAGGGTACCCAAATATACCTCAATCTAAAACTTTTCCACCTATAAGTCCTTTCTCCGAAAGTGATTGTCTATGGACTGAGTCGAGATAATACAACAAATCGGTTCACGCTTCATATGATCGTTTATGGATACGAGATCGAGACAATACGAAAACGAAATATGATTACTTGATAATAGGTTCATACTTAACCAAACACTATAGGATTGCTATCAAGTAATTAGGAATTAACGTTTGTGTATTTTACTTCTAATTATAATAAATCAATTATAATTGCGGAAATAGAAAAAGAAAAAAGACACAGCAAGATTTTGTTAACGAGGAAACCGCAAATGCAGAAAAACTCCGGGACCTTTTCCAGAATTGAATACTCTCAGAATTAAGCCTCTATACAAAATCTAAACCAACTTCGTATAGTTGAGACCAAGCAACTAAACTTATAGTTCACCTAGTTCCCTCAGTATCCCTGCGCCTCCAGCTTGCAATAAGTCACGCACTTGGAACAATTCCTTTGGTTCATATTCCAAACAGTAAGGAACAACAAATTTGTTCGGTAACAACTCTTTTCAAACAACGTGATATGAGTTAGACAAAAGGCTCTTCTGTTTATACCAATAAACTCCTTTATCGGGTTCTTAGATCAATCTATTCATCAACTACCAAAGTAATTGTTTAGAATATGCAATCAATACTATTAATCACAGAGAAATGTATTGATGCCGATCTATGCAACTAATCATTCCAATCTATCAAAAGATAAACCCATTATAGTTGGATCCCCAACCGATCAAGTTTTGTGCACACCAAAGATTATGAACTCAAATAGGAAATCTTCTTTGTCTTCAAATCTTCATAGATCTTCAATAAACACCTGCACACAAACAACTTGAATCTCTTGTGATCAATCACACACAGATCGGAGTCTGTTAACGATGGATTATCACTAGACGTCTTTAGATCTACAAACAGTCTAAAGATCCTCGTCGATACTTCGATATAGTTTGATCTAATCTTATATCAGAAGAGAAGATTCTCAAGCATAAACAAACCAGGTGCAATCAAAGTTCAACAACCGTTAGTCAATCAAATCAATCGAAAACTAATAATAAACTGCAATTATCTAGTTTCCCACCAACGGTACTCGTAGAGCTTCTCAATGCCAGAGAAGTCTTTAAAACGAGCGGTCGTAAGAGATTTTGCCTAATTAGGTTACTTTCATCTCCGAATAGACGGCTCCACCAGTAAAAACACAACTAGGTGGTTTTGCTGGCTCTGAGGATTAGTTTGCTCGAAATGCAAACTTCAATATTTATAGACCAAGGAAGTTTAGAAACCAAGGAATTTCCAAAACCAAATATTCTCAAAGATATGCAATAAAGCCAAAATCGGTTTTCATAATTCCTGGAAATGCTCTGTCCAAACATTGACCGAAACCTCAGTAGAAAATCTCCAATTAGTAAATGCACATTACCAATTTTTATTTTCTAAAGATATGGATTTAATTTCTGGAAATTAAAAGCATATAAAGCTAAAAACCTTAATTAAAAGATTCTCAATTTTATTTCGATTCGGGATTCTCCTTTAGTTATTAAGGAATATCTTTGAACAATAATAAATAATAATTACTGCACATGTTCAAAGTATGTCGACATCTTTACTTTGTAAATCCTTTTTCATATTTACGATCTTGGAACCGATTTGCCACACGTCCAAACGAGTTTTGAATTGGTTCATCTGATTTCCAAGAACTATGTGATTGATCAAAAAAATTTAATCACCATTCATGGGTTTAACAGTTCTACCAAACAGAAGTTCGGTTCTACCTCCAAGTGGCTACTAGGATCGGTTACACTAGTTTCTATAAAATGGATAACTAAGTACCAGGATCGGTTACCACTTATGTATGGTACTTACTTGTGATCGGTCGCACAAGTTATAGGATCGGTTGTACCAATAACTAAAACTTGTTTAACCTTCTACAAGGATAGATTACACATCTTGTAATTAGTCCCACCAAGTTCTAGGATCGATTACCCAATGACTAGGAATGGTCACACCAATTACAAATATCGATCATACCATCTCTGGTGATTACTTAAGATTGGTTTCACTAATAAAAGTCGTACCGATACAAAAGTCAGGCATTGTGAATAGTTTTCTCAAGATACATAAATAAGTTATGAGCGGTTATACTAAACACACATATTGGTAATACAATGTCACATTGTAGGAGGTAGGGGCTACCAAGTTGTGTGCCAGTAGTAGTTAGTTAGGGGGTGCCATATAGTTGTAGTGCATGTTTTTAATAGTATTTAATGGTTGGTTTAGAACATCACAACAATCTTGAGCAAAAGAATTGATAGAAACATCTTGATTCTCTCGAATCAAGCCATCTGGTTCAGAGAATGCAACCCTAAATCGAATTAACGATCAGAAAATTTATTTTTATAAATTGGATAAGAGTTTCATTACAGATAACTGAGTATATAAATCTAGGTCACTCTCTCAATATCTGACGGCTAGTAGCACTCCAGGTGGGATAATATAAACCAACCATTAAATACTACTAAAGACATGCACTATAACTATATGGCACCCCCTAACTAACTACTACTGGAACAAAACTTGGTAGCCCCTACCTCCTATATTGTGACATTCCACTCTCCTTGAAAACATCCTTGTCGTCAAGAATGGAAGTTGAGTGAAGTACCAAAAGTTAGGGAGTCTGCGCCTGTGGTATGTGGAGAAGCACCAAATGTGTCTGTAGTCGATAGATTCCCCTCCACTTGTGGTCGTTGTAGTACCTTGGAATACACATGAGAAGTACAGTGACAATAATTTCAATGAATACTCGTGTGAGGCTCGCACACTCTTCCAAAACCAGGCCCAATAACCAACTGTCTCCTTCCTTGCAGAATGTAATGCCTGTGTTCTCCTCAAAATCAACCAATGAACCTTTGGATTACGAACCATTATGATCCTGAATGTAAGTACCATCAAACGTTTCAACCGTCTCGGCAACACCAAGAGCTCCATAAATCACAGGTGTAGGAAATGTAAAGTGCAAAAATGAAACCCTTCGGAAGAACATGTAACATTTGTTACTAAAAGAGTGAAGCATCCTAAGAGAATGGTGATAAAATCTGAATTTCCACCTTAAGTACTCTACTCTCACCAACTTGTGTGAATCTTAATTACTAAGAGCAAGACTTGAATTCCAACCATTTTTTGTACATTCGACCCATGTGGAATCACAATGAGAAAAAAATGAGATTTCCATCATCTTTATAGGAGAATATGTCGAGTCCTGATTCTTCCCGGTTGAGTACAGAGGAGTCTTCACTTGGCTACATCCGGAAGGAAAATTCCAAACACAAAAATATATGTTCATACAACTCCAACCCGAGTGCTCAAATGTCAACTTAACTCTCTCTTGTAGCAGAATTTTCCAAAAGACTTCAGATGTAAGCAACTTAGGACGCTGACAAGGACTAATTTGCCAATAATACCATTGAGTTCTAACAATTGTGGGCACTGAAATTTAAGCACCAAACAATATGTAGACTCCTTGGAAATAAACAGTAACAAACTATCATTAGCCTGACCAACACTCGTAATCATGTTCAATTATGTTGACTCTCTACAAACCCTCAACAAGCGAAGGTAGCATGATAGAGGGTATATAAAAGTGGAAAAAATAGTCCGGGGAGGATATGGAATTTCAGTAGTACCTGGTTGTCTAACAAGAGCTTGAACAGTTTAAAAGAATCTTGTGAAGTATTACGTAGACCAAGTTGAAGTTGCGAGAGAATCTCACCACAATTCCATCTCGACACTACACCCCCAACTAATATACCAAGGAAGAGAATTCCAAACTGCGCAAGCCTTCTGAACAACACGCAAATGAGCCCATCAACACAATTTGCAGCAATCTGATTACCCAGCTTTACAAAACATATTACTCTGCCAACCAGTTGAGAAAGACCTGAGTTCTCAACCTTCTTAAATAATTTCTGGTACATGTATCATCTTCCTTTGTTTGTTGTACGAAACCCAACCAATAACATATGCTTGAGAGAAAAATTTGAGTTGCGACTAATCCGAATGAATAATATAAACAATAAAAGAGATCGAAACTCCGTCAGAAAAATCTGGAGCACGTTCCTATAACCATGAATAATTTTGTAAGGACCCTCAAGCTCGTCAGCGCTATTAGACCGGTCAAGTGTCAATTTAGTCGATAATAACTCGATTAGTTTAACACGAACGTTAATTAACAGAAATTAATCTAACAGCGATATAGATACGAAACTAGTACCGTTGAATAAATCTTGAAAAGTTACGCTGAATGGATTACTCGAACGTGTCATTCGGACACCAGACGAAGAAGATGTCATCAGATTATTATGAAGGCAGAATCGTCATTTTAATCTTAACCTCCTGGCTTTCCCCTTATCCATTTCTCGGGTTCCTTTAGCGTCTTGGTCATCCATATCTTAATTGAGAAGATAAATCCCTTCTTCTCAGCTCGTGATTCTGCGAGAAGATATTGTGATTTTGAGATCGGAAACTTAAGGGAAGCATTAGGGAATGATTGATGGTGTTGATGTTGAAGTTGGTTTAGCTTTGAATGAAGAAGAAACGATGGATTGATGAGAATCAGAAGTTAGGGTTTCTGCGTTTTGGAGTTGGTTGAAGATTTAGAAGAAGTTGAGGATGAAATTAAGTAATAATTGATGGGTTCTTATCGAATTTATGAAGTGACGCTAATTTGAAGGTGAATCGAAGGAATTAGGGTTTCTGGGATTTGTTGAAGGTATGTTTGATGATGAGCCAAGAGAAATTGGAAGAGGCTGTTAATTGGGTAAGTCTCTATGTTGTTTAATTTCAGTGTTTGAAGTTTAATTTTGGTTCCTTAGGAATTGAGGCTATTCATGTGTTCTTTCCAAAATCAGTAAATTAGGGTTCGTGGATTTTAATAGAACTATTCGTTAATTTGTGTTTGAGAAGATGAATTCCAGATTTGTAACAAAGATGTTAAATGTCTGCTGTGTGTGTTGGAGTTGTCTCGAAATGGAGCCACAGATGATAAACGTGAAAAAGCTAATGGTGTTGTATGTGTTTTGAATTGAGTATGTGAATCTTGGATGAGTCTTATCTGAATTGAAGTTTAGAATGAAACTATTGTTGTATAATGGATTGAGTATTGATCTGCAGACAGGTGGTGATGTATTTGGTAGTCTGATGTTGGTGGGATTTAAAGGTTTGGTTAAGTTCAGAATTGGGGATGGTGATGGAGCTGAATTGATGGAGTCTTAGTACTACCATATAACTGAAATTGGTGATGGATGGTGTGGTCTGTGTACTGGAGGTTGGGGATTATATGTTTGGGGTGCAGGTTTGTGTAATTGGAACTGCAGGTGGTATTGTTTTGTTGTGCAGCTGTTGAAGTTAATGTTGCAGATTGAAGTTGTAACTATGGTTGGTTGATTACTAAGTTTGAATATCAGTTCAGAATGGTGTTTGTGGGTTACTTGAACTGTTGGTGGGTTCTGCTGAGTATGGAGGTAAGCAATGTGAGTAATATTGAAGGGAGTGGTAGTGTTTGAGATTGAGTTGTGCAGGCCTTGTGATTAGTGGTTATGAAGTTCAGATTGTAAAGGTAATTGCAGGCTTGAAGTTGTTGAGTTTTGATCTCTGAGTGGTAGTTAAGAGTTAGGTGAGTGTAAGCTTTTGCAGAGAGGATGAATTGGTGCTAGTTGTTGTTTGAGTTTGCTGTAAAAGATTGGAACTGCTACTGCAGGTAGGCTTAAATTACAAATGTATTGAATGATAGTTAAAGAGTCTTGGTTATTGCACATTGATTGTGCCTTGCCTTGCTGTTCTTTGGCCTGAGCATTTGGCTCTCACCTGTGCAAGAGTCTCTAGCTGACTTAGTCCATATGACTGAGTCGAATCAGTTTGACTCGCTGAGTCACTAGACCTGAGTCATTGACCACTTGACTCGTTTGACCTTGACCATTGACCTGATTTTAGACGTTGACCGTCAGTTGACCCGGTGGACTGTTAGTTGAACCAAATGGACTGTGCCTTAGATTAACGGGCCGGATTAGTAAACTTGGGCTGAGGCATAGTTTTCGTACAGTGATTGAATTGGACCCTTTATGGTCCGAGTTAACCTTTGGCTTCTTCTACAAAGTTGTAGATATTCGTAATACCTATCTGGTGGATCATAGAATCAATCTAATTGAATTAGTAAACCTTTAGATATGCAAGAGATGGATAATAAAGATATATAGAACCATAAATGGGTTTAGAACCATTAAATAGTTCACTTAGCTTATAACTGGAACTTGTATGAAATTATGTTATGAGGCTTGTGTGAGCCTTTTGGCTAAATTCTTAGGGTGCTTGTGTGATTAATAGTTAGTCTATTTAACAACGATCGATTCAAAGGATGAACCAGTGGATCGTAGATCTCGAGGTAGGCGTGGCTTATCATCAAAAGATTTGGGAATACTTTAACTCTTTTGAAACCATTGTTATTTTCTTTTACAAAAGTTTATATTTATCAACTCATACATTGTCTGTCATGCATTCCATGCTTTATATAAATTGCATTATGATAATTCTGTCGATTCTTTGAATCTTTCCATGAAATGGAAATGACTTGTAAGGTATGTCATCATGAATTTTTATGGGAAATGAGAATTTCCACATGTGGTATATAGGATACGCTCCTTCACATTTATATCTACATGAATTCAGCTTTTATGCTTATATCGGTCGACAGTTTGCGAGTTCGTAATTGTCGGCATCCATATGTACGATTAGGTGTGGATTTGCGAGTTTGGAATTGCACAACCATATTATACATTGTTTGACGAAGGAGTTTGTCCATATACATGTTTGTGCATTCCAATGACTTAGTCACTGATGTTTGGGAAAACATTAATTGTTTTCCAAATCTTTCTCATGATTTCTTTAAAGTTAAATGTTATTCCTGCTGGGCACCCCTTTTAGGGATGATGTGCTCACTCATTCCCACTTTCAGTTTCAGAGACAGATCAGAGTTGCGCAGCGAAAGTTTCAAGGGTTGATTTCGTAGTTGGTTAACTTTTACTATGTTTATTATATTGCATATTGTATTTGTAAACCAAATGAATATTGTATATGCATTATTTGAAAGAAGTTCTTGTATATACATATTTCTGAGCGGGGCTAATTTTGGGTTAAGTTTTGTGGAAGATTTATGAAATGAATGTTTAAGTGAATGATTTAGATTTTTAGTGCCTCTTCTTTAGTTAATCTCTTAGATTAGTCAACTGCTAGCTTAGGGGGCGCTACAATGTTGGTATCAGAGCTCACTGTTAGATCTTATATGGGAAACAATAGAATTAGCTAGTGCCAATTAGTGAAATAGATTAGTTTAAAACTGGGTTGGGTTTGTGAGATAATTCTTAATCACTAAAAGCTATCAATAATTAAAAGAATTATTTGATTGATTGAATTGTTTTGTTTGGTTGTTTGTTTGTTATGAAGTAAAAATTGTAGGGTACACCAATAACTTTAGCTAATAAAGTTTAGAGAATAATTAATCTTAATAAATTAATACTTACTTAATCCAGCACTGGGGAATAGTGAAGGTTGGGTTTTCTCTATTCGTAGGAAGGCATTGTTGGGCTTTGCCAACCTTAACATGGCAACTGCATTCAGAGATGACCGATCATAGACGTTTAGTATGATTTGGATCTTTTAGATACCGACAAGTATAAATTCACTTAGAGACAGATATTTTATAAAATAGAAATTTGTGTAGACATCTTAAAGACTAAAATTTATAGTTTTACATTATAAAGATTAATGTAAGAAATTTAGACTTCCCTATTTGATGGAATCCAAATCAACGTAGTTGAACCTAGAGCCACAAATTTTAGTTGTAGAAAGCCATTTAGGTTTGTGTTTGTTTTATGTTATTTGCGCTTAGACATGAGATAAGATTATTCTATAAGGTGGGGAGTTTTTTTTTTTGAAGACCAGAAGGATGGTCTTATTTTCGAGGACTAAAAAGATACAAGGTGGGGAGAATGTAAGGACCCTCAAGCTCGTCAGCGCTATTAAACCGGCCAAGTGTCGATTTAGCCGATAATAACTCGATTAGTTTAACACGAACATTAATTAATAGAAATTAATCTAACATCGATATAGATACGAAACTAGTACCGTTGAATAAATCTTGAAAAGTTACGCTGAATGGACTACTCGAACGTGTCATTCGGACACCCGACAAAGAAGATATCACCAGATTATTATAAATGGAAGAATCGTCATTTTAATCTTAACCGCCTGGATTTCCCCTTATCCATTTCTCGTGTTCCTTTAGCGTTTTGGTCTTCCTTATCTTAATTGAGAAGATAAATCCCTTTATTCTTTCTCTTTCTTCATTCTTCTATTTTCTTCTGCTTTCTTCTTCGTTCCTTCTCTCTTTCTCCTCTTCTTCTCAGCTCGTGATTCTGCGAGAAGATATTGTGATTTTGAGATCGGAAACTTAAGGGAAGCATTAGGGAATGATTGATGGTGTTGATGTTGAAGTTGGTTTAGCTTTGAATGAAGAAGAAACGATGGATTGATGAGAATCAGAAGTTAGGGTTTCTGCGTTTTGGAGTTGGTTGAAGATTTAGAAGAAATTGAGGATGAAATTAAGTAATAATTGATGGGTTCTTATCGATTTATGAAGTGAAGCTAATTTGAAGGTGAATCGAAGGAATTAGGGTTTCTGGTATTTGTTGAAGGTATGTTTGATGATGAGCCAAGAGAAATTGGAAGAGGCCGTTAATTGCGTAAGTCTCTATATTGTTTAATTTCAGTGTTTGAAGTTTAATTTTGGTTCCTTAGGAATTGAGGTTATTCATGTGTTCTTTCCAAAATCAGTAAATTAGGGTTCGTGGATTTTAATAGAACTATTCGTTAATTTGTGTTTGAGAAGATGAATTCCAGATTTGTAACAAAGATGTTAAATGTCTGCTGTGTGTGTTTGAGTTGTCTCGAAATGGATTCACAGATGATAAACGTGAAGAAACTAATGGTGTTGTATGTGTTTTGAATTGAGTATGTGAATCTTGGATGAGTTTTATCTGAATTGAAGTTTAGAATGAAACTGTTGTTGTATAATGGATTGAGTATTGATCTGCAGACAGGTGGTGATGTATTTGGTAGTCTGATGTTGGTGGGGTTTAAAGGTTTGGTTAAGTTCAGAATTGGGGATGGTGATGGAGCTGAATTGATGGAGTCTTAGTACTACCATATAACTGAAATTGGTGATGGATGGTGTGGTCTGTGTACTGGAGGGTGGGGATTATATGTTTGGGGTGCAGGTTCGTGTAATTGGAACTGCATGTGATATTGTTTTGTTGTGCAGCTGTTGAAGTTAATGTTACAGATTCAAGTTGTAACTATGGTTGGTTGATTACTGAGTTTGAATATCAGTTGAGAATGGTGTGTGTGGGTTGCTTGAACTGTTGGTGGGTTCTGCTGAGTATGGAGGTAAGCAATGTTAGTAATATTGCAGGGAGTGGTAGTGTTTGAGATTGAGTTGTGCAGGCCTTGTGATTAGTGGTTATGAAGTTCAGATTGTAAAGGTAATTGCAGGCTTGAAGTTGTTGAGTTTTGATGTCTGAGTGGTAGTTAAGAGTTAGGTGAGTGTAAGCTTTTGCAGAGAGGATGAATTGGTGCTACTTGCTGTTTGAGTTTGCTGTAAAAGATTGGAAGTGCTATTGCAGGTAGGCTTAAATTACAAATGTATTGAATTATAGATTTCTGTTTATATAGATTGTAATTTGAATTATAGTTAAAGAGTCTTGGTTGTTGCACATTGATTGTGCCTTGTTGTTCTTTGGCCTGAGCATTTGGCTTTGGCCTATGCAAGAGTTTTGACTCTAGTTGACTTAGTCCATATGACTGAGTCGAATCAGTTTGACTCGCTGAGTCACTTGACCTGAGTCATTGACCACTTGACTCGTTTGACCATTGACCATTGACCTGATTTTAGACGTTGACCATCAGTTGACCCAGTGGACTGTTAGTTGAACCAAATGGGCCGGGCCTTAGATTAATTGGCGGATTAGTAAACTTGGGCTTAGGCATAGTTTTCGTATTGTGATTGAATTGGACCTTTTATGGTCCGAGTTAACCTTTGGCTTCTTTTACAAAGTTGTAGATATTCGTAATACATATCTGGTGGATTATAGAATCAATCTAATTGAATTAGTAAACCTTTAGATATGCAAGATATGGATAATAAAGATATATAGAACCATAAATGGGTTTAGAACCATTAAATAGTTCACTTAGCTTATAACTGGAACTTGTATGAAATTATGTTATGAGCCTTGTGTGAGCCTTTTGGCTAAATTCTTAGGGTGCTTGTGTGATTAACAGTTAGTCTATTTAACAACGATCGATTCAAAGGATGAACCAGTGGATCGTGGATCTCGAGGTAGGCGTGACTTCTCATCAAAAGAGGTGGGAATACTTTAACTCTTTTGAAACCATTGTTGTTTTCTTTTACAAAAGTTTATGTTTATCAACTCATACATTGTCTGTCATGCATTCCATGCTTTATATAAACTGCATTATGATAATTCAGTCGATTCTTTGAATCTTTCCATGGATACACTCCTTCACATTTATATCCACATGAATTCAGTTTTTATGCTTATATCGGTCGACAGTTTGAGAGTTCGGAATTGTCGGCATCCATATGTACGATTAGGTGTGGATTTGCAAGTTCGGAATTGCATAACCATATTATACATTGTTTGACGAAGGAGTTTGTCCATATACATGTTTGTGCATTCCAATGACTCAGTCACTGATGTTTGGGAAAACATTAATTGTTTTCCAAATCTTGCTCATGATTTCTTTAAAGTTAAATGTTATTCCTGTTGGGCACCCATTTTAGGGAAGATGTTCTCACCCATTCCCACTTTCAGTTTCAGAGATAGATCAGAGTTGTGCATCGAAAGCTTCAAGGGTTGATTTCGTAGTTGGTTAACTTTTACTATGTTTATTATATTGCATATTGTATATGTAAACCAAATGAATATTGTATATGTATCATTTGAGAGAAGTTCTTGTATATACATATTTCTGAGCGGGGCTAGTTTTGGGTTAAGCTTTGTAGCAGATTTCTGAATTGAATGCTTAAGTGAATGATTTAGATTTTTAGTGCCTCTTCTTTAGGTAATCTCTTAGATTAGTCAGCTGCTAGCCTAGGGGCGCCACAAATTTAATATGAAAAAAACTACACAGAATTAGATAACAATATAGCTTCATCTTCACCATTTAAACTCCACCACTCGTATTGAACATAATCCAAATAACAAGGACAACTCGAGATAAAAATCTGAAAAATGTGTATGCGGAAAAATAAGACTACTGTAGATAGGCAATGGGTGTGGCAATAAGAAACCAATTATTAGAATTTTCGAACAACTGCTCGAAGAGGTGGAGACTAAAGAATTGATTCTTTAATTTCAAGATTATAAGCACTTTCGTGGGAAACTTATATGCTAGCTTATAATTTTTGTTAATCATTCCATAAACATGAACACCACGAATAGCAAAACTCCACAAAACACTATCAGGCAGTGTACCAATTATGTCTTGTGATATATCAATACCTATGACCCTAACCAACATGCATAACAAAATTCCACATCTCCCAGTCAATTGAACAAACATCTTCTTCTCACCATGAATTTCAACGGAAGTAACACATAAAAGAGCAATCAAATCTGTAAACCGCAATTCTGAATCATACCCAAGTCTAAGAAACAATTGAAAGATCACTTCACCAATACATTTACCTCTATCGAATAATAAGCGTCTATCATCAAGTTTGAAATGGAAACAAGCCATACCTGGAAATTTATTGAGGACTTCAATAACATCAGTTTTCACCATTTTCTCATACTGAGAATTCGCATTAAGCGACAGATTATTCTTCTCATGAAAAAAATATGGGGGAATTAACCGTAAATTGAGAGAACCTGCTTCTTCGTCGACAGCCGAAGTAATGGAATTAACGACAGTTGAAACTTCTTCAAAGAAATAAGAAGGAATCAACTCCGATTTTGAAAATTCATCAACAGCTGTAGAATCGATTCTCGTTCTACAATGAGATGGATATGATGAAGCAGTAAGCCTAATAATCATGAGCGATGTCACCCTTTCCAGTACCTTAGTTATCAATTTTGACCACCTCTGTAGTATGCGATCTCGATCTACGGCGTTCTTGTTCGTCAAATAATACCAATTCCACTTAGAGAAAACATCTAATTTCTCTGTTGCTATCCTTTCTAACTTCATTATAGGTACTAGTTTTCCATTCATTTCAACCCATTTTTCATCTATTAAACCCATGAAAAAAAAAAAGTTTTTGAGCAACTTTTTAATGGATAGAATGGCTCTGATGCCAATTGTTGTGATGTCACAACAGATTGAGCAAAAGAATTGATAAAAATATCTTGATTCTCTCGAATCAATCTATCTGGTTCAGAGAACGCAACCATAAATCGAATTAACGATCATAAAATGTATTCATAAAATTGGATAAGAGTTTCATTACAAATAACTGAGTATATAAAGCTAGGTCACTCTCTCAATATCTGTCGTCTAGTAACACTCCAGGTGGGATAATCTAAACCAACCATTAAATACTACTAAAGACAGGCACTATAACTATATGGCACCCCCTAGATAACTACTACTGGCACACAACTTGGTAGCCCCTACCTCCTACACTGTGATATCCAAATATTCGCAATGAATAACAATACCAATAAGCCTAGCGATTTCCATTTCGATTCACAAAACAAGTTTATGAATGTACTTCCTTTAAACGAATGTGAAACATTGTTTCCTAGGACGAAATCTTCACCCATACCCATACACATAATCACAATAGCATTCATACGATTATGTCGATGTATTATATACGAAGTTCAAAAGATAGGCGTTATACTTCGTATTATAATTCCTTAATACTACGTCTAACTAGAGTATAATCATTCACAGCTTCACAATTATGTTTTCAATATAGCACGACTTGAAAGATACATTAGGAATGAAACAGTTCAAGTCAAAATATTACTAACTTCAAGAGAAATGATGATGTCGTCGATCTAGCTCTTTAATTCTTTACATTCTTCAAGTCTTCGAGTAATACTTGTATGTCTCATATCCTAATAACTTTCTAGCTAACCTATACGAAGTTGACTCTAGTAAATAATCAAGCAACTCTTTAGATGAGTTTTGATTCACTAAAATATGACAACCAAACTTGACATACCAACGCTTGGTGGGTTCAACCGAGCTATGCTCTAACAGATTACTTAATTCCCACTACTCTAAAAAGGTTTTGCAGGTACGCAGGGGAAATTGGAGGGATTAAATGGCAGCGTATCCTCTCATTTTTTCTTTGGTCCATATGGACTGAAATGAATGATTGGGTATCTAACAAAGTGGCGTTTCAACCAACAAGAATTCTTTCTAGAGATTACTAAAGGGCCAGAGATTACCTTAGTGTATGTGGAGGTTGGATAAAGTGGAGAATAGGGTCATTGAAAATGATGTTCTATGGATTCATCTTAGACATGCATGGATACACCAAGTTCAACTGTAAGGGAGCCTCTAAGATGCTGGAATTGGTGGAATCATATAAGGAAATAATGGTCATTCCCAAGCATGTTTTGAAAAGTATATATGCGAGACTATCAATAATGTCGTTGAATTTTGGCTTACGGGAAAAGGATTATTACTAGCGAAGGACTTGGATATAAAGCGACTTGAAGTGGAGGCTGATTCTACTTATACATTTCAATTATGCAATAAAGATATTGTTATTGCTTAGGCCATCCGAGGTCCGATAATGGATATTGAGGATCTGATGCTAAACTTTGAAGACATTGCTATGAAGCATAGATATAAAATATGTAATTCTATGGCGGACTACCTTGTAAATTCTAGTGTTGCAAAGGAGATTGAGGATGTATGTATTTATCAACCTCCCAATGAAGTAAATCGTTTTCTTGGAAAAGATTATGTAGGTGAAAAGAAGAGGGTACCAAGTATACCACCAATTTTTCGAATCCAGTGGCCTTCAAGCGTACGAGTAAGGAGAATTCTTTTACAATTAAACAACTTTAATGCGGAAATAATAAAAGCACACAAACACAGCAGTTTTGTTAATGAGTAAACTGCAAATACAGAAAAATCTCGGGACCTAGTCCAGTTTTGAGTATTCTTAGAATTAAGATGTTATACAAAGACTACTACCAACTTTGTATAGTTGAGACCAAGTAAACTAATTCCAAGTTACTTAATTCCTTCAGTATCCTTGCGCCTACTACCAATCTGGTCAACGCACGTGAATCCTAAGATATAGGTCACTATCTTAAGTTTCTTCACCCGCTGTGAAGACTTATAGTACTCAAATACTTTGGATTGTATTCTGAAAGATAAAGGACTAATCTTTTCCAATAACCGCTTTATCAATCTCAAGAACTAAACCAGAGATATATACAAATGTTCTCCCTTTTAAAAAATTAAACTCCTTTGGATCGGTTTAGATCAACTAATATCTAGATTATCAAGATAATCAAATCTTACTTCACAATCTATCATATTTGATCATGAAGAGAATACACAACAAGTTACGAAAGCTATCAAAGATAAACAAACTTGTCAGATCCCATTCAATCAAGTATGCACGAAGTATAATCATAAATATCATAATACCAATTAGAAAATATTTTTGTCTTCAATATCCCTGCACAAATAACTTGATTCCTTTGTGATAGATCAAGCAAGCACAAACAGAGTTTGTTAACAATGGATGATCACAAGCCTATCTTCAAGTCTAAAAACATATATGAACTTTGTCGATCCTTGATCTAGTTCGAGTGACCTTATATCAGAAGACAAGGATCACATAATAAAAAAAACTAGTGATTATCAAGGTTCAACTACCGTTAGTCAATCAAATCAATAATCGAAAACTAAAATAACAATACGATTCTAGCTTCACACCAGTGGTACTTCTAGACACTTCTTGATCCCACAAAAGTCTTTAAATGTAACCCACGTAAGAGATTTCACTTAATTATGATATCCTCCTTTCCTAGTGAGTGTTACAAGTAACATTGCTAGTCGGCTTCCCACACTGACTATAAAATGTGTGTGTTCTAGTATAAGTTTGTAAGAAGAACAAACTTTACTATTTATATACCTAAGTAGTTTGTACACCAAGGAAACTCCATAACCAAAAACATAAAAAGATATGCAATAAATATCAATTTTCGGTTTTGTCGAATTCCAATTGAATCCAACTAATATATCGAAATCTTTCATGGATGACAACTCGATATTAGCTAGCATACAAGTATAAATTACTAATATATTCTCTAGAGATATTCTTTAATTACTGGAAAATTAAATACATGTAAACTTCGAAAATCAAAAGATATTTTGGAATATTTCGGTTTGGGATCTCACCTTGAGTATCAAGGAAAATACTTGAACATTAAGAAATAAGAGTTTAGCACATGTTCAAATATTCGTGTTGACATTGTGAAATTTTTATGTTAACCAAAACATTTTCTGATATCTATGAAAACCCTAAAGTAATAGACAAATCAGAAGTACATTTTATATAAAGATTAACCTAATATGGATTGTTCCATATATAGATTCATAAGTAAGACATCGGTCCTGCAGTAGATCCCTGAGACAGGTCCTAGCACAGATCCTTCTTTAATGGATCGGTCCTATAATAGATCATTTGATTCCTTTCGACTACGAAACGTGTTCGCAAGTCTAATTCCTTGAACTCATGTAGTTAAACATAGTTTTCTAGGAATTGAATCAACACAAAGTTCAAAAGACTAAACTAGTAACAAATTACCAAATAGTATTATGTCATTTACGAAGTTCAAAAGATAAACGTTATACTTCGTAATCCAATATACCAAAGTTGCACCAATACTAGAGTTTCATATTGAAAAAGCGAGGGTCTAACAACCACACCCAATATTTCGATTAGCAATCTGTATGGACTAACTCCAATATACTTTTAAGAGAATCAACTAGACAGTCAGACTCAATCTTAATAAAAGTATATCAAGGAGTTATATCTCTCTTTCTCGATTCAATACTTACTCAAGCAAATAGAAATCTGCGAGTCTCATTGAATACAAGAGAAATCACTTGAACGGTACCAAAGACCAATGTTCAAGTATCAATCAACAACCAAAGGTTGGATTTCCCAATTGATTGATTCAAACGCACAACCTATGATATTTCAATTATATAACAAAATATAATGCGGAAAAGAAATAACACAGACACCAGAAGTTTTGTTAACGAGGAAACCGCAAATGCAGAAAAACCCCGGGACCTAGTCCAGATTGAACACACACTGTATTAAGACGCTATAGACACTAGCCTACTACAAACTAACTTCGGTCTGGACTGTAGTTGAACCCCAATAAATCTCACACTGACTCAAGGTACAGTTGCGCTCCTACGTCTCTGATCCCAGCAGGATACTACGCACTTGATCCCTTAGCTGATCTCACCCACAACTAAGATTTGCTACGACCCAAAATCGAAGACTTTAATAAACAAATCTGTATCACACAGAAAATTCTACGGCAATAGATAAATCCGTCTCCCACAGAAATACCTACGAGTTTTTGTCCCGTCTTTTGATAAATCAAGGTGAACAGGAACCAATTGATAAGCCAGACTTATATTCCCGAAGAACAGCTCAGTATTATTAATCACCTCACAATAATCTAAATCGTATGATGGCGAAACTAGATATTGTGGAATCACAAACAATGACACGAAGATATTTGTGACTAGTTTTATATCTTTCATATCGGAGAAATCAATCTCAATCCAATCCTTACGATTGTACTTAGTACTATAGAAACAACAATATCAGATCACACAACTACGAGAAAGTAGTATCGGCCTGGCTTCACAATCCCAATGAAGTATTCAAGTCGTTAACCTACAGGGTCGCGGTAGAAACCTAAGGTTAAAGGAGAATCGACTCTAGCTAATACAACTAGTATCATACAGAAGGTGTGGGGATTATGTTTCCCAGTTGCTAGATTTCTCCCTTATATAGTCTTTCAAATCAGGTTTTGCAATCAATGTTAGCTTAGTAACAAAGCATTCAATATTCACTGTTAGATGAAAACCTGATTAGATTCAAGTTAATATCTTTCAACCGTTAGATCGAAACTTAGCTTGTTACACATAAATGAAATGCACGTTTATCTAGGTTTGTGTAACCGTACCCAAACATGTACATTTAGTTGGTTCAACAGTAGTTAACCAAATGGTTAGCCATATGAGCACTTTCATATCAACCATATTCTTCTTTACCACAACTAGTTCAAATGACTCAAATGAACTAGTTGGAGAGTTGTTCAATTGCTTAGATCTTTATAATAGACACAATTGAAACAAAAACGATTTGATTCACTCGAATCGATTCATGAACTTTATAGCCACGGTTTGCAAACTTGCATTCGTTCACGAATAATCGTTTTTAGAAAATAACCAACTTAAGTACGCGGAATGGTACGCGGAATTAAGTACCCGAAATAAGTTTGTAAATAGTTCACAAACTCCAGCAGATTTTCTCGGGAAGAGAACCTCTGACAGTACGCGGACTGGGTTCCCGGAATGGGTTCGTGGACTCTGTTCCGGTTTTCCTGAGAAGCAAAGTACGCATACTTTGGTTCAATGAATAAGGACTTATACATGTATGAGTTACCACACAATGCTTATATCCAACAATGGTTATATAATCTAAACTCTCATTTCAATCACTGAAACATTCTTAGAGGACGTTATATAGTTGTTGTTCACAAACCGTTTTTCGTCAAATCCATTTTCAAGTGATTGAAACTTAACATGACTTTCGTCACTAGTAAAGATGAACTTGGACAAAGTGAAAGCTTACCAACACATATTTCGAGAAATAGATAAGCGATATAAACTCGGCTCGAAATAGCAAATGTGTATAATCAAAGTCTATCTAGCAAAACGAATTTTGTCTCAAGATAGGAGATAGAGTAGATAGACTTTTGAGTGATAGATAAGTTCAAGTCTCCATACCTTGTAGTCGATGAAGTTCCACCAGTTCCTTGAGTAGTTCTTCGTATTTGTATGATGATCGCCATGGAGTCTTGAGATCAACACTTTCTATCCTAGTCCGAGACTTAGATAATAGTAGACTAGAAACCAAGACTTATAGTTTTGATCACTAACATTGACATACATGCTTGAGATAGCAACTCATGCGAGTTCGACCAAGCAGTGCTCTAACACATGTATATAACTTCGCAAGTTATGTTTTCAATCTAAACGACTTAAAGGTAATGTACCTTTCAAGTCTTGTATTACTAACCTCAAGTAGAAGGATGATATCTTCGCAGATGTCGATACGTCTTCAGAATCTTCAGTTATTAAGAAGAATACTTGTATGTCTCAACATATCTAGACTTCCTAGTCTAACCTAATGAAGTTGACTAGAGTGATCTAATCAAACGATTTTCGAGTTTTGATACTAAAATATGACAACCAACCTTACCAACGTTTGGCGGGTTCAACCGAGCAGTGCTCTAACAGAAGAATGTTCTGAACACATTTATAAAGAAACAAGTGTATCATAGGAAGAACAGGAGTTGACCGAAGTTTTTTGTAAGATGAGAAAGAGTTTTCGGAGGTTGTAGCTTCGGAAGAACCTCCACACAAAAACTTGTAGGAAGACTTAACGATGAAAACCCCAGACTTGGTATGAATCCGGATAAGCTTGTCTTTTCCATAAATGGGAATCCTAGTGTTGAGAATTTTCGAACAGTTATCACAAGTGAAAAAGATTGAACTAAATGGGTTTCCAGCTTCTAGTATCCCGATCTATAAGTGCAACAACATGAATGCTTGGGTTGGGGTATGCAATACAGTGAGGATGAGATGCATATTTTGTCCAATTATCATAAAAAGTATTGTCATTACCATTCCTAACTTCCTACACTGAATTCTGGATAACAAAATCAAAACTAATAAAAATACTTTTCCAATCCATGAACATGATTTAGGTTTACTGTAGTGCATTGGAGTACAATTCTTAAAACATTTAATAATCTTAACCCATAGCGCATTAGGGTTGTGGATCAAGTTCCAAATTTAGTGAGCAATAAAATATTAAATTTTTTAAGTTTCAAAAACCTACACCATCATTCATTTTATGGGAACAAATATTATCCAATTGTTTCAAATAAACACTACCAGAGATTTTTTATCCCACCAGTTGAGATCGATCCATTCTCTTGAGAACTTTATCTAACAGTGGAAAGAAATTCATGTGATAGTTAGTAGATGAGTTAAGTACATGCTTAACCATCACATACCTACCAGCTTGCGTAAGATGTTTTTATTTCCACTTTGCGACTCTTCTATCAAAATAATCAACTAAATGATCAAAAGTGTCATTCCTAGGCTGATTTAAGAAGAGTGGTATGCCTAGATATGATATGTCATTTCCACCTCCTTAGCTTTTAATTGCTTGATGAGGAAACACAATGGTCCGGGTGGACATATTTACTAAAGATGCAACCAGAATTTTGGAAATTGATCACTTGATCGGAAATGAGATTGAAATCTTCAATGAGAGAATAAGATTATCATCCTCATTATGAGTTTCTTTTGTAAAGATGAGACAATCATCAACAAATAGCAAATGGGAAATGCTAGAGTTCCATGTGTCGCGCCTTAAAGTCATGATGAGATGGCATTGTTCAGCATGAAATAAGTATCGAGAAAATAAATAAAAAGATAAGGAGAGAGTGGATCTCTTTGTCTAAGACCCCTAGTTGGTTTAAAAGAACGGTAAGAGGACCCATTGAGAAGAGCGTAAATACTGGTATTGCTAACACATTGAAGAATTAAGTCACACCAATGGTTTGAAAACCCAAAACTCTTTTTGATTTGCAGATTCTGCATTGTTGTTTAAAATTTCTTATTCTTACTGACCCGAAACTTTCATGTGATCTATATTCCAGACAATAATCGAAAATATCTTAGCGTTCCATAATATGCCCTGCGACATAAAATGGTATCTTGAAATCTGAATCATGGCTCATAATTTGTGGCGTTGTCTAATGCTAATATCTAGATAGACAATCACATTTATATACTATATCTCAAGTAATTATTTCCATAAAATAATCAATTTATAATTCGAGAATAATTACACTTAGAAGGGAAAAAGATTATTTAAAGATATAAAGTAATAGATATTTTTTTATCATACAATAATTAATACTGTGTTAATTTACGTAAGATATAACTAATTTATATACTTAGAGCGCTGAATAGACCTAGGAACATCATCTTTAGAGCACGGGCTATGAGATGAGAGCTCTCATTCAAAATAAACGAGTTTGATCAAATTAGGTGCTACTATAGACAGTGGAGAGGTCCACTTTGACCCAAACTATTTCACATACTCATTCAATTAAAAGAGTGTTCATCTGTCGAGACTAAGAGACACATGATCAGCCGCTTCGAAAAAACCTTGTGCTGGGCGGCACATGATAAGTCTCCTGATAATAAAGATTAAAAAATATATTAAAATAACTAAAATGGATTGGGGAGGCACACGATCAACCGCTGGGGTAAACTTTTCATCCTAGGAAGCACATGATCAGCCTCTTGGAGAAAAAAACTCATTCACTCAGTCTCTCACACGGTGCAAAGAACACTCTTTCACTCAGTCCCTCACTCAATTTGGTAGTAAATGAGTGTTAAAAACAATCATTTCATAGCCCTTGCTCTTACTAGATCGCTCTTTCTATCTTTTCAGAAACCTTAAAATCCTAATAGTTGTCATCATCATCTTACTCAAATCTGGTTCGTTTGGAGTATATGTGAGAAATTTTTTCTATTTTTCTTGATTTTTAATAGTTTATTGTTGAATATAGGATAATATCTTGATTTATTGTTTTTGGTGTCTTTTGACACATTTCTTTATTATTTGGGTGACTTTGAATTCGATTTTAGAGTGATTATTTCTTAGTTTTAGGAGCAATTTTTTTTCACTTTAATGGTGATTAATTCAATCTTTGATAGTTGGTTTAGGTTTTACCTATTTCCCATCCCCGCTTTACCTAAATCTCATCCAGATTATATAGATCAATTTTTATTTAACTCTTTTTTGGTTGGGTAAACGATACTCCCATATTATACGGATCAAATGTTACCTTCCTTCTTCCCCTCTCTCGAATCCAATTCGTAAATCATTTCTCATCAAAAAAAGGAAAAAAGAATACCGAAAAGAAAGTATAATCTAATTCTAAATCTGTTAACCTATCACTAGATTCACTACTAACCATCAAGCAACGTCTTCTTTCTTATCCACTTTTCTAATCAATTTTACAAATCTTGAAATAATTAATTATTTCTTTCTTTGTTGAATTTTTAATTTATGTATTGATATGATTGATCTAATAGGGTAACATGAAATTTTGCTGTTTCAATTATGTTTACATTATCATCCCCAGATTTAACGATTGCATATTAATGTATTGATTTACTCGTTGTTTGCATGATCTTGACTATCATATCATGTATGATATTAAAGTAAGTTTTGAAATTCATCTTCAAACCTAATTAAGATGGTTTGAGAATTAATTTCCTATGAATTTGGTGGCAGTGATGGAAGTTTAGGTTAACTATGAAGAATAACAGAGTGAGTTTTATCTACTCATTTCAAAAAGAGTTAGATAAAATATGGTATGTATAGTTTGGATGGAATTTAGGGAAAGAAGGGATGGGAAAAAGGTATGACTTGTTATTCTAAACTCAAAAATTTGGTGGAATCATTTAATAAAATGTGTCCCCATAAAAGATGTTCCCAAAAAAAATTTATCCCTCAAACTAAGCCCTAATTAAAATGTTGATAATCCTCTCCGGATATAGCGAGTCCTACATCATGAGACTCATTTTAATGTGTGGGCGGTTTTATCGTGATGTTTGAAATCGCCGTTTGTTTAGCATTTTACCGAATCAACTAACATCTCATATAACTAATGGCGGAAGTTACAAGTGGAAATATCAACAGGTTGAATAGCACATGATAAAAATCGGTATATAGACAGACCGATTTTAGATAGAGCACATGATAAAATCTCATCTTATTTGGATGATGTGATGCAAGATCTCCATATTGGTAACTTAAAAGTTCCCAACTATAAAAGAGAAAAATCGCTACATACAAGTCGATCACATAACTGACAGCCGCAAGTTGTTCAGAAAAGACAATATCTGCTTCCATGAAACATGTGATATGTTCGACAGTGGAAAGGTAGAAATTCTTGCAATTTGAAGTCACGAACATAATTGACCAACAACTCGTTTTCACTAGATACTTTGTTTTGCACCAGAGTTTGTTCATCAAAAATTACACGATACTAATTCATCACTTGTTTAATCCTGTTTTGAACTTCCGTTTTCCTAGTGATATACATTCAACTAGATAAGTTTTCCGCTCAAAAGTGATTAGCTTGTTTACATAAATGTTGGCGCGGCCATGCACCAAAATGCACATGTGCACGACCCGTTGTTCGTTCAAAAGATGATCTACCGGATTTTTGATACAGACAACTTAACGCGTTGACAATTTTAGAGACTCTCCTTGAGTACAAGTTAAATTAGCCTCAATCCTTAATAATTAGAGTATTAATACGACAGTTATTTTGTTTGCAAGCAGGAGCACAGAAAACAACAAGAATTAAGAGAACAGTTGATTGATCGACTAGCTAGAAAAGGACAAGATGAACGGGACAAGGACAAGGTGCAAAAAAAATCCTACCCAGTTTTTCTATTTATTTTTTTTATTTACGGGATCTACGCATAGAATAAATATATGACCTCGTATCTAGAAAACCATCTCTAATAGTAAAGAATTTTAATAAAAATTTAGTGAAAAATATGACGTGGAGGTGGAGCAGGAGGTGTAGATAACATTTTCTTGAACATCTTCGTAATTAGTAATTGGTCGTTCCTAGTTTATAGGATCCTACTATTGGAGATGGATTTATACCAAACGGGATCTAAAATCTTACGTGTCAGTCAAAAAAAGAAGATTCACTCTCTATTGGAGATGCTCTAAGTATATGCCAGAAATCATTCTATGACCGAGTTAGCTTGAAACTAATTCCATTGGATAAGTTGGTTTGAATTTAAGAGTTGGCCTAATTTTAAGGATTCGGCGGAATTAACGGGTTACAACTTACAACTTACACGGATTACCGATTTAATAGTTCTGACAATAAGGATTGTTTTATTTTATATAGTTTCGATAACCTTTTTAGAATCTGATAATATCTTACCAGTTTTGCTAATTTTGGAGGATGGTGATAGTAACCCTCTATATAGCCATGCAATCTTTAGGAGGTCTACAAGGTTGTAACCTATGCGGCCATGCTGCGGCCGCCTTCAAAAATATCCATGACCAAATAGGAAAACTTAATTGTGCAATGAATTTATATGAATAGTCTTAAAAGATCACAAAATTGGTTAAAAAGATAAAAATCAACAATTCATGGGTGAAACGGAAAGTTAGATTTTGATATTGTTTAAATGGACAAAAATGTAAAAACAGGCAGGATGTAACCAGTTTCATCGTGTCCATTTTCAAATATTTTTTTCTTATTTTTAATTTATACAGGATGTATCCAGTTTCATCCTTAATATTTTTTAAATTTAAGCTAGGTTGAAACCATTTTCATCCTTACTATTTTTTTTTTAGCCATTTCACCCAAACTATTTTTTACTCGTCCATTTGAACCGTGATTTAAAAATATTTAGCCAAATGACCCATTTTCCGTTAAAAAATTTAAAAATTGGGACGTATGACCGAAGGCAAATTCAAACAAAACTTGTGGCGTGGGGAGAATTCAAATATGAACAAGAGTAAAGGTCGTGGTCATCCACACACCCTTTCTTTCTCTCTCGTATCATCTATCATTAAAAGCCATCCCACTTGCAACCCCAACTTGCGCTAACACCCTATCACACTCCAATATAAAAATATTGCATAAAACAAAGCTTCTTCTTCTCTTTCTTCAACTTGCACCATGTCTTTTTCAGAACAAGTTGAGTACTTATCAAAACAAGTCTCTCTACAACTTGCACTAGAAAAAAGAGGTCTAGTAGTTGTTGAATGATTCTTTCTTTATTTTACTTGTTTATCATCAACAATTTCTTTTTAAAATTTGGTTTCGTTATTTTTCTCTTACCTAAATACCCCTCCCATTGTGGATTATGGTCATGCATCAAAACTTAAGAAAATAAATAAGTTTAGCAAGAAAAAAGTATCAATGAAGATAAATGATGGAGTATATGTTATGCAAATGAACAGTGGACTTTATGTACATCTTTTATAATATTGTAGTTTTTATTCTTGTAGGCATCTACAAGTTGAAGTTAAGATATACATTCTAACCACTACATACGATTAGAACAAAGATAAACTCAATTAAGTAATCCTTGATTTCTTTTTGTCCATCTGAGTAAATATTTATTTAATATTTCATAAATAATTTTATTTTATTAATTTGATTTAACGAGACAATAAAAGGTGACAGATATAAAAAGTTACCTAATTCCATGAGGTGCTACAAATCCAGTGACAAGTGTTATATTTTTTATATGGGTTAGGTAATTTGAGTATTGTTTTGATCCGTGGATAAGGTAATTTTCATGGAATTCTGTAATCCCGCATTGCTAATGGATTAGGTAATTTTATGGAATTTGATAGTCTCGCACTGCTTTATTAATGGGTCTATGTTGACGATTTAACGGTTAATTTTAATTAATGAAATTTGGTTGTTTTCATTTGCTTATTATTAGATTAAATTTGTTCTTTACGGATTTTTTTAAATTTTGTTTCCAAATTGAAATATTCAAATTGTTTTTCATTATAAAATGCTTACAACTTGCTCTAGGCTATTTTCGTCATACTACTCAATTAGAAATATTCAACGAAGTTTTATTTTTCTGCATTTCAGAAAACGAACTACATTACACAAAATGGTGGAATTCACAATGCTGAATGTCATTATTATCACCTAAAAATACCCCCAATGTAAACCCCCCAAAAAAGAAAAAAAACCGTAAAAAAAAGAAAAAAAACAAGATCAGTTTTGTAACGCGACGATCACCATGTAACGTAACATATCAGGAAATGAAAATGTTACTGTTACCTTCTCCATCGACATAATTTTGCAATCCAATCCAACTTCTCATCGATCATGGAAGAATATCATAACTTTGAGACCAGCCTGATTATACAAAACAAATCAAACGATCATGATTCATTCCAATATAATCGAACGTATCCGAACGTCAAACAGTTATTTCTTTCCATTAGAGCAGGAAATAACACCGGTTTTCTGTTCATTTTGATGCCTGTTTATCGTTTGCATTCAAATTCTCAGCAATTTGAGCCAATGATTGAAGATTGCATCTGACAATAGTATCAACAAAGACACAAGTATCATCTTTGCTGTTACCAGGTGGTATATCAACAACGTAAGATTCAACAACAACAGTTCCACAACCGTTAGATGAAGGATGAAGAGTAGTAATAGATCTATAATTATCAAGTCTATGATCGCCACCAATTACACTAAAACTAATCACATGGCTTTCATCATCAAGAATCTCAAGTCTTTCGGTACTGGTAGCAGCCGGTAAACCCGACACCACATGAACTTGTCGCAACGTTCCAACATTACCGTCGCCGAAAAGCAAATCACAACTTTTAACAAAATGTTTATACGCTTGGGGATTATCAAACCTTCGTACAACTGACCATACTGTTGATACTGGTGCGCTAATTTGTTGAATTACTGCTGAACAACATTGGTTTGGGTTTATTGTATGTGTGTGGTGTTTAGATACTGCTTCTGGCACTGGTGTTGGAGATGATATTGTTGGAATACGTTGTTGAAGTAAGCTGCAGTTGGTTGTTGCGGATTGTTGTTGTTGATGGTAGAAGATTGTGCTCGGGTTTGTTATTTGGATTGATGACTTCGGAGTTGAGATCATTTTGATCGATAAGAAGATGAAGAAGAAGTTTTGAGGGTTTATGAGATTAGTGCGATGAGTATATATTGGAGTTGGGAGGTAGATCTAGAAGTTATTTTTGGAGCGAGTTGTTTGTGACTTGAGAGAGAAAGAAGGTATGGTTGGTTGAGTTTTGAAGGAGAGAGTAGTGGGGATCAATGAATGATTCATGTGGGTGTGGGAAGGGGGAGAAATAAAGTACGACTAGCTAGTTGATTGATGGAAGTTTACTATAATGCCCTTGATTTGTGTATTGGGTGAAATTACGAAAATGTTATGTGATAAGATTCGAAATGACAAAAACGGTATCGTTTTTCCTCGTACACTCAACCAGGGTGCACTGTTCGAAAAGATGAAATCATCCACTGTAGACTCTGTTTTCCGTATCACCGATGGGTCGACATGAGCACGTAATTCTCTATGAGGTAATTTGGATACTTTTTTTTTTTTCTTTTTTGATCGAATTTGGTTACTATTTTAGATTTATCCAAGTCCAAAATTCAAAAGGTAATTCGTTTAGCTTTAAAAGCAAAAAATAAACACATTTTTCGTGAAGCTGATATTTATACCTTTTCTTTTTCTTTTTCTTTTTTTTATCACGGGAAAGAAACTATCTGTATATAGCAGAGCCGAACGATTCAAAAACGGAACTGTTACAAGAGCATAATGAATCACATCAGAGTTTCTACATCCATCATCACCAGCAACATTTTTCCATCCATAAAACCAAAAGACTCCACTATTACAAGCGACCAATAAAATCAATGTAATCATATTTTGATGTCAGTTACAAGTATGTAGAACTAGGTTCAATGACCATGTTAGATTGTTGAAGAGAAAACCAAACATTCTATAAAACTTCACAAGGCAGTAGTGTTAGGATCAATAAATAATCCACCCATTTCTCAAAGTTTTCAATAATCAAGTAACTAGTTAAATTAAATTAGCAGAGACTAACTGAAGTAACTAACTAAACTAAACTAAACTAACGGAGGCTAACTGTCTCGGTCGGAAGCGGTCTGAAATGGTGGCTGAAACGATGTCTTTTGAGTAGCAGTAGCTGGTGTAGTTGCCGTAGGAATTTTTGCTGGTGTTAGGTCTGTTGTGGTTGTGCTTGGTGCTAACATTATATCAGACCATATTCCTTATCTTCAAGGTCATCACCATTACCATGAGATAGATCAGATAACCAATAAAAAAAACAGAAGATGCTCTAAAAACAAAAACCAAATCAAAGTAAAAGAAAAAAAAAAATATAATAGTCTTCAAAAACAAAAAAGATCACAACTGAAAGTGATAATCTCTACTGAAAAGAAAACTAGATCACAATTAAAACGAGATTGGAAGGGAAAACAAATAGCAAGAGAGATTGTAAGGGGTTTGATCTGCTCAGATTTGCTCGTTTGAAAAAAATATTCAGAAAGAGATATTGTTAGGAGTTTGATCTGCTCAGAAAGGGATAGGTCGTTGTTAGGGTTTCTCTTATATCTTTTTCTGCTGTTAGGTTTCTCTTATAACATAGTGTCTTATCCAAAGAATTTGAACAACCATAGAAAAATTACCATTCACAGTGCTACTCCTAAAGTCTAGGATGCTCCTATGTTTAAGTTTGTCCATGTCTCACTTTTGACTTTGATCGCCAAAAATCAATTATTTATAGAAAAATTAAATATATATTATGTGGTTCATACTTTGGTTGGACACAAGAAAACGAGTGTAAAGTTTGTATTCTACATATGCTACATTGTCGGTCTTGGTTTTAGAAATATGGAGTTTTTCAACAATGTTGTAATCACAGAGGCTAATCACTAAACCAGACTCCTTATGGTCTTCCACAGTGAAAGTCAACCACTTTAAAGAAGAAGAGGTTATCAGAGTAAGTCTTATGGTGGAAGAGTTTCATCTTCCATCTTGCATGCTACCTCAGCATTTGTAATTATGGAGGGAAGCGCAAGTGTAATGGTGGAACAACAAAAATGCTAATCTTAATAGCGTTGAGCGCTAATCAGAATAACGCTAAAAAACGCTATTAAGATTAGCGTTTTTTTTCTCAGACATTAGATTTACAATGGCTCGTTTTAAATCTATGGATAAAAAAAACGTTATTATGAATAGCGTTTTGCGGTATTCTGGTTAGTGTTGAGCGCTATTCTGATTGGCGTTTTCCTTCTTCTAGTGCGCTATTCTGAATAACGTTTTACGCTAATCTGATAGCGCTACCATGGATTCTACAGACCATCTCACGAAATCATGGAACACTGTTTGGATTTTCTGTGGAAGACCCCAACTTGGAAGTCACTAGACTTGCATTCCACAATTTTTTCACACTTGGAATGGATTGGATTCCACCATAAGACTTGCTCTTAAAATGAATTCTAAACCAAAAAGAACAAACTCTTAAATATTAAAAGGAATCCTGGAAGGTATCGAGAATATACAGAAGTACTACAAATGGAAATTGGGAAATGGCCAAAAAATCAGAATCTATGAAGAAAAATGGACCCACAATAAAGATAATATTGCTGCTAAGCCACGACTCTTCCCCAATGACCTAACAACTGTCAATGAACTCATCAACATCAGAGGGAAATGGGATCAAGATACCCTTACTCCATGGTTCTCTCAAAAAGATCAAGTTGTCATCTAGAACACCATCATCAACTATTATGACGAAGATACCATTGTCTGGAGTTTCAATAACAAAGGCAACTTCACATTTAAATCCTTATATGACAAGAAAGTTCATGACAAGTACAAAAAGGATATCAAGAACCCTGCTTGGGGATAAATATGGAGATTAGACACATCCCCATCTATCCAAATGATCATATGGAAGTGGAATCCTGCTTACCAATGCTAAAACTGCCAGTATTCTCACTTACATTGATCCCACATGCAGTTTATGCAACAGTGCTAAAGAGGATATAACTCATACTATAATCTCTTGTCTCTATGCTTTTGTTTTCTGGACTAATATGTTTGGTCAACAACATCAGATCTTTGGAGAAGCTACTAAAATATCTAAATGGATCAACTTCGTTTCATCCGCAGAATCATAATAAAGACTGAATTTCCACCTTTGCGACAACTTGTTGGTTTAACTGGAAAACTAAATGTGATCTTGTCTTCCAGAAAATTCATCCTTTTGCAGTTCCTACTGCTAACAAGATTAGACAACATTTATGCTCCTTCAATAGAGTCATGCATAACCAAAGTCATATCATGAACAATCTCTATTACCAGAGAAATGATCAGGATTACTCGGATATACTTGTCAGACCTCATAGGCAGAAATTCAGAATATTTATTAGCATGAAAGGATATGCTAGTACTTACTCTTATACTAACTATGCTCTAATTACTATGTCTTATTCAGGTATCTGCATGGGAACAAGAAGCATCAAAGACAATGTTCCTGGAGTCAACAGGGCTAGGGAAGGAGCAGAACTAGCAATAGGATGGGTTAAAGAGTTGTAAAGAACCAATATCGACTTTAGAGCTGAATATGATGCAACTTTGAAGGAAATAAGAGCGAATACATTAAACAAGTTCAAGGAAGATTCAATCTGAATCCCACCAAATAAGGATGCGAATTTTAATGGAGTCTCTTTTGTCCTAGACGATCTAATCAAAGTCACCAGAGATCATAACACAACGATAGTTAATTTAGTTACTCTTGCTACAACTTCAACTTGCTTAAACAATTTTAATTGGAAAGGTCCAAACTTATTTAATGAGAAACCTTCGTTTAATAGGAATTAATGGCGATGATAATATTTTGTATAATTCACAATGATGCTTGCACAAGTACTAGAGGTAGCTATCCGGACCAAATTGTAACTGCTGAGTAACTGCCCTTGAGAGCAGTTGGCTCTTTTTTTATAAACAAAAAACCCGTTATAGTTATCAATTTTGGTTGAATTACTAATATTAATTTGAAAATGGAAAACCAGTAGTAACATGACGTAATAAATAAGACGAAAGATATTTGCAGACAAACAATTATGGGAAACTTGTTAAAAATCCTTGGTGGAGAGTGATCCTAGTTCAATAATAGTCATAAGTCATATATATGACTCTGTAAATCAAAAAGAATCTCAAATAATTAATTAAAACTGCAGAAAATTGCTTCTAATATTAAAAGTTTGCTGCTAGAAAATCATGTGCTTTTGAGTTAACTCTTTGGGCGGGAAGTCATATTTTAACCGAGAATGAATTTGTCACCCTGTGATAAGGTAAGGGGTCCATGAAATGTGATGGGGCAAATAATGATTGTACCTGCAAAATCTTTCAATTTTGGCTACCGACCTCGCTTCCAAGGACTGTAGCTCACTAAAGGTTAGACAATAGTGATGCGACCGGAGCAACCGCCCCACATATTTTGCGGCTTCGGGTACCCAATTAATACAAACACGAGCGGTCCTGCAACTTTCAAATTAAAGTTGTAAATTCGAGTCAAATTCATTTTCTCGAGATGGTACAGTACATAAATGGTTAATTGTTATAACCGCGTTTGTATATCATTAGTACCTGCGGTATAGAACATGGCTGCAACTACTACTAGGTACTTGGACGGTGGGGTCATCGTATGTTCTTCGTGGGAGGAGTGTCGGTAGGGTGGGTGTCCGTAAAAAAATTGTTGGAGAGGGTATTGAGGTAATTTTAAGAAAAACGGATCGACTGGCACAAGACTAAAAATCAGTTATTGAGAGAGACAAAGTGGTGTTAATGGTAATATTTACAAATGTAAGGAGTATTTGGTTGGAGGTGTCTAGAAGAAAGTAAAGAAAATGACCGACCCCAATATGCAACTTGCATTGGAAAAGAAGAGGTTAGGCTGGTTGAACCGCGAAGATATGTATTGCAAAAAAAAAAGGTTGAATGGAGCCAATGGATAGCTACTTTCTACTTTCATGTGGATTTTATTATTTGCAATTTGTCAATTTGGATTATTTAATGAGAAGCCAAATGGGATTGAATAGATTGGATATTCGGTATAATTTTGCTTATTTTATTGGTTTGGATTTTGGTTCTCGAGTATCTACTCTCTCTGCACAAAAATCCTATTTTGGGGACTTAGTTTAGGATGCACCATGTTCTCTGGAGGCCACCATGAATGTCAAATGCACGTATGTAAATCAATATTATATATATGTAGTATGTTACCAGAAATTGCATTAATATCTATCGTCTAAGTTTGAAACTCGGCCACATCATCACTTGTAGGTACACATTTCATCTTCCGTCACGTGTTCACAAAGACACGCGTGGAAGACATACGGCTAAGGGCATCAAAATATGATGTCACGCGTGGACAACCAAGAATTACTTTATCCTATCCCTAGAAAGATCTAAGATCTACGCCTGGGGATAGTCAGACTGACGAAGACAAGACAGGGGCAGAGGACAGCTGTCTACCGCGGACAGACATCTCAACTACCCGCATTAAATACCCTCAAACAACATACGTGTCAGTCAGCCTGTATTGGAAGCGCAGATAATACTGCGTATCCAGACAGAACACGCAGATGCATCCGAGAACACGAAGACTTCTGCGTGAGTGGCACAAAACACAAGAGGATAAGGTTATAACGGGCTTCAGAAGTGGACCCCACGTAACCTCCCTATAAATACTCATCTCTCCCAAGTGAAGAGGGAGGCCGAAAAACATTGAGAGGAAAATAAGAGAGAGACAGAGAGATAGAGAAAGTGTAAGTGAAGTTCCTCCTGCTACGCAGGCTTATATTGGTCTCAAAGTCATTCCACTATTTCTGTAACCTTCATACATATAATGAAAAACCCAAACCCGTAGACAGAGATCTGAGTGATGAATCATATAAGTTAATCGTTTCATCTATATTCAAGCATTTATACTTTATATATTCAATTCGATACTTATGGTATATCATGTTCGTACATTTTATATTTCATCCACTATTTATCTTATTGTATGGGCCAAGAACAATGATTATAGTTGATGAGACGAGGAAGAGTATTAGAACTCTGAGTCAAGGATTCGACATAACCTATCCATTCCCCTCAGGCGCAACTTATTTACTGTATTGTCATGAGTCTGCGCGCATTATTTGTGAATACTCAGATGACACCAGATCTTTGTGTTCACAATCTGACGCTAGAAACAGGGATCTTCATCCCGGTAAAAGATTTATCTTCTCATGTGACTTGTTTCAGGCTTCGTTTTCTGAAAATAACGATGTATGGAACACTACGGTTTTTTACGTTCATGATTTCAAAAACCAAAATTTTTAACAGATCCGCGTTTATCTAAGTAGATCTGATTCTTCATGCATTTTCTAAGTTTTCACGTCTTTGAAAATCAAAATTATGAACAGATCCGCGTTTATCTAAGTAGATCTGATTCTTCATGCATTTTCTAAGTTTTTAGGTCTTTGAAAATCAAAACTTCGAACAGATCTGCGGTCATCTACACAGATGGACGCCTTAAGTATTTTCAAGATTTTACACCTTTGAGGACTCAAAACGCTAATAGATATCACGTGGGGCCCATTGTCTTCGTGATTTTTTCTCTCTCTTTCAGGAAAATATTAAAAGATGGAGAGAAGCAAAGATGTCAGGAAGGCTAAAGCTCCTTCAAAAGAGATGCCAAGGACAACCCCAGTGGTAACTAGGAGTAAGCAGAGAGGTGAAAAGCTAAAGGCAGCGGATAGGGCGCAGAATAATGCAGAAAGCATGGCCCCCATCAATGCCAACATCATCGCAGCAAACGCAGTAAATGCCGCGGCAGCCAAAGCAGAAGCTTCAAGAGCTGGCGGATCCAAAGTTGGAGCTCCCAGAGTAACCAATGCTCAACTACAGGAACATCAGGAAGTCGTGGCAGAGTCAGGAATACAACAACCCCTCTATGGGATGCCCTTAACCAACGAACATAACATACCCTTTCCAGCCAAGCAACCGCTTCTAATAGCAGGCCAACCCTCACAACAACCGTCGAGGTCCCAAGGTGCACAGTTAGACCCACCAGAACCAGTAATACAGATCGTGGATGAGGAACAAACCATAGCCGCTGATGAGCAATTGCGGGCAGGAACACCAAATCAAGGGTCAAATCATTCCGCTCAGATGATGGCCGAGCTGACAGAATTAAGGAAGAACCAGAAGGCATACGCAGATGTTGTGGCGATATTAGCACAAGAGAACCAAACACTAAAGGAAAGAATCATTCATAGCGCAGAGGTAGAAAACCAACGCGACGAAGCCAACTCCAAGGCTGTAGCACCTAATCAAGATAGAAGAATGGTGATCGCAAACAACCCACTTCCATTGAATCGAAGAGGAGCAAGGAGCAGCCAAAGATCAGACCCTGATTACAATCCCGAGAACTCGGACTACTACGACGGTACCACCTTCCCACGAGCAAATCTACCATTCATGAGGAACACCAGATCGCAATGGAAAGTCTGCGTGCTGAGATGCTGGCAGAAATCAAGGAGCTAAAGACTAGGCAGGGAGGCGGAAGGCTAGAGCAAGTGATGAAGGAAGCAAACACTACCCCGCTGACACCACACTTGGCCAGGGCTTCCATACCGCAGAAGTGTTCGGTTCCTGCTTTCGATTGCTATGACGGATCAACTGATCCTGCGGCTCATCTTCGATATTATAATCGAATGATGGCCCGTTGGGATAACGAAGACTCCATACTGTGAGATACTTCCCATCAAGTTTAAAAGGGTCCGCGTTGTCATGGTTTGATAACTTGCCATCAAACTCCATCGACTCCTACGACCAACTCACAGAAAAATTTCTAGCAACATACATGTACAACAAGGTTGTCAATACCGGCATGGACAAACTATTCTCGCTGGAGATGAAATACAAAGAGACCATCAGAGAATATACTAATAGATGGCACAAGATTTTCCAAGCTATTGGCAACGTAGATCCCGTGGTTAGTATCAACTGCTACAAATGGGGGATGGACAGGATGAGTCCTTTATTTGTCGAGATCCACGGAACCATCCCTACCACCGAAGGAGATCTCCGGATAATCATAGAAAAGCATGCAAGGTTAGAAGAAATTCAGCGTGAAAATCCCAGAGCTCATACTCAACGTCCCACACGCACAAATTCCGTGGATCAAGCCAGCGGGTCCAAAAGAGGAATCACAGAAGACGTCCCAACGAAGAAAGGAAAGAACGAAGGGATGATAGACGAAGAGGTGATCGAAAATTTGAAGATCAAATCTATACCAAGCTGAATACCAGTTATTCGCGCATCCTGAGAGAGATCAAAGGGAGGGAGAACTTCGATTGGCCATGGTCCAAGGGAAAGCAGCCTCCTAGATCAGAAAAATCCAAGGAATACTGTGAATACCACTGTTTCAACGGTCATCAAACAGAAAAGTGCAAAAATCTCAAGATAATGATTCAAAAACTAATCGACGCAGGAGACCTGAAGCAATATATACAGAAGATTGATAACGAAGATAGAACCAAGAGAGGCAAGCAGGTTCAATTACCAGAAGGCAACCGCACCCTCAACACGATTTCATGTTCAGAGATTCAAGGACCATCCCTAACCGCCCAGATTGGGAAGAGATTGAGAAAACAATTCGAAGATTATTGTGAGCTTTATAAGATCGATGGGAAAGAGGTAAACGAGCACGAACAATGGATGGACGCGCCCATGACTTTCGATGCAGACGATGTGGAAGAAGACATGGAAGACCATAATGATCCTCTAGTCCTCACACTCCCAATAGCAGGGTGCAATGTCAAGAAAATTCTCATCGATGGAGGAAGCTCAGTCAACGTCCTGTTCTATGACACGTTCAAACGTATGGAACTCAACGACGAGCAACTGCTGTCATCTTACTACACCATCTACGGATTCAACGGCGCAGCTACAAAGCCCCTAGGGGACATTGTCTTACAAGTAGACGCAGGGCCCATGAAAGTGGACACTCGATTCAGCGTCGTAGATGCACCTTCACCTTACAACGCCATCATCGGAAGAAGATGGGTTCACAAGCTCAAGGGAGTAGCGGCAACCTACCATCAATATCTCAGATTCCCAACACCCCAGGGAGTCATGGAAATTAAAGGAGACCAAGTAACTGCGCGGGAATGTCAGACCTTACAGAATCAGATCAATAATGAGCGGGAAGAAAAGCACCAGTCCCGAAGAGCCAAAAATAAGGAGATAACCATAGATACATATCTGGAAGAAATCTCCGGAAAAAGCCTTCTGAACGTAAGCACCACTGGCAGCGCAGAAGCAAGCACCTCCGCGACAAAAGAAGACGGAGAGCCCACCAAATAGCAATCAAAGAATGTTCCTCTCTTGGGGGAACCAAAACCCACGTTTACACCTGTCGAAGCAGCTAAAGAAGTCAACATAGGTACTGAGGGAAACCCGAAGATTATCAGAATAGGCACCTTGATGGATGAAGAAAGAGAAGCCGCGCTAATCAAACTTCTAAAGGAATACGCGGACATCTTTGCTTGGAAATTGGGGGACATGCCGGGAATTGACCCAAAGTTAGTTCATCACGAACTTCGAATAAAACCAGGTACCCCCCTTTTAGGCAGAAGGTGCGCAAAGTAGCTCCAGAATACCATCGAGCAGTTGAAGTGGAACTCCGCAAACTACTGGACGCAGGATTCATCAAAGAAGTTAAGTACCCAACATGGATCTCTAACATGGTCATCGTACCGAAGAAAAATGGCGGAGTAAGGATATGCATCGACTTCACCAACCTCAATAAGGCTTGCCCTAAAGATAGCTATCCACTTCCAAGCATTGACCAACTTGTCGAGGCAGTTGAAGGATACGAAGAAATGTCATTCATGGATGGATACTCTGGATACAATCAATTATTCCTAGCAGAAGAAGATCAGCAACATACAACATTCTATACACCACACGACCTCTATTGCTATGTAAGAATGCCCTTTGGACTGCGAAACGCAGGGGCAACCTACCAAAGAATGGTGGATGCAATTTTCAAACCATGGATTGGAAGTACGCTGGAAGTATATGTGGATGATATGCTCGTTAAAAGCAAGCTGCGCAAAGATCATCACCAAGACCTAAAAGATATTTTCCAAGCAATGAGAGTGCACAACATGAAGGTAAACCCAGAGAAGTGCACTTTTGGTGTCACTTCCGGAAAGTTCCTCGGATATTTGGTGACGAAGAGGGGCATTGAAGTCGATCCCGCTAAAATTGAAGCCATCGTAAGAATGCCATCCCCAAAGAATTTAAAAGAGGTTCAGAAACTCAATGGTTCGCTGGCTGCGCTGGGGAGGTTCATATCCAGGTCCTCGGATAGATGTAAGCACTTTTTTAACATTCTCAAAAAAGGAAGCAAATTCGAATGGACGGCAGAGTGCGAGGAAGCTTTTCGAAATATCAAAGAATACCTGGCTGAGATCCCTATATTACAAAAACCAGACCCTGATGAAGTGTTGGCACTATACATAGCAGCAACAGAAGATGCAGTCAGCGCAGTATTGGTTAAAACCAACACGAAGATAGAGCAGCCCATCTATTACATCAGCAAGACTCTGAACGCAGCAGAAAGGAACTACACGAAGATCGAGCAGCTCATCTTGGCATTAGTATGGGCAACCCTGAAACTCAGAACTTACTTTTTGACTCACTACGTCCGCGTCCCATGCAAAGCTCCGCTAGAAGCAGTCCTTAAAAACGCAGGAAAAGTAGGCAGAATTGCAAAATGGAATACTCACCTAGATCAATTCAATATCATCCATGAGCTACAACACTCTCAGAAGTCACAAGTATTAGCAGATTTCCTAGCAGACTTACCATTGGATAACTGCGAAGAAGTCATCATCGAAGGACGAAAGCAGCAGGACTACCAGAAATGGACGAAGGTAAAGACCCTATAGACATCTTGGAACCAAAAAATCCTAGGCAATGGGAAGTCTTCGTAGATGGGTCGAAAAATAAAGAAGGGGCGGGGATAGGCATCGTAATCACCACCCCAACAGGAGACAGATCATACATGCTTTCAGGTTAGAATTCAAGGGGCATACCAACAACATAGTTGAATATGAAGCAGTGGTGCATGCCCTTCAGTTGATAATAGAAATGGGCATAACTGACGTGCGTCTGACAAGCGATTCACAGCTGGTCATCCGACAAATAGGGTTGCAATATAATGTTTATGACAGAACATTGTCAGCATACATGGAATTGGTGCAAACACTGGCATCACAAATCCCAAACATCAAATTCCGACACCTGGCAAGGAAGGAACTCAGGCACGCGGATGCCCTGGCCTACATATCATGCTCAGAAACGAGGACGTCAAAGCAATCAAAGTAACCAGGATTTACGAGCCTTCAATTGATATTCAAGAACTCTGCGCTGCACAGCAGAGGAACCACGCAGAAGAAGATATTGCAGATGATGACGTGGGAGAATTCATCGCGGATGATTTCCAAGAAGACGACATCATGGCTAAGGCAGATCAAGATGAAGACTTCAGCAAAGAAGATTGGAGATCTGAGATTCATCTTTTCCTAAAAGAAAGAATACTACCCTCGGATCTAAAGCAAGCCAGAAAAATACAGTCAAAGGCAGGAAGATATGATCTGAGAAAAGAAATTTTGTACAAAAAATCTTTTCTCGGACCATTATTACGTTGCCTATCCAGATCCGAAGGACATTTGATTTTGAAAGACATACACCGCGGCGACGCAGGCAATCACAGCGGAATGAGATCCCTAGCAGATAAGGCGAAAACTCAAGGATATTACTGGCCAACAATGATACGAGACGCTGCAAGAATGTCACGAAGATGCGAAGAATGCCAGCGTTTCGCCAAAAAAATCCACGCACCCGCAACAATGTTGAACCCAGTAGACATCCCTTGACCATTCTCAAAATGAGGCATAGACATCGTGGGTCCCCTAATCGAAGGATCAGGGAAAAGAAGATTTTTGATAGTGGCCACGGACTATTTCAGCAAATGGGTAGAGGCTAAAGCCTTGGCAAGGATCCGAGACGCAGATGTCTTCACATTCATTTTCCAAAACATCATTTGCAGGTTTGGCATACCAGCTGAGATTGTATCTGACAATGGCAAGCAATTCCAGGGAAAAAACATCGACTTACTCTTCGATACTTTCAAAATTCGAAAGAACAAGTCAACACCAATTTACCCTCAAAGCAATGGTCAGGAAGAAGCCACAAACAAAACCCTCGCACTCATCCTCAAAAATAAGTTGGACGAATACAAGAAGCGTTGGTGTGAGCAACTATACAATGTTTTTTGGGATTATAGGACAACTCGAAGATCAGCCACGGGAGAATCCCCATTCTTACTCACCTATGGAGCCGAAGCTATTATCCCAACAGAAATAATCATGCCAACTACGAAGACTGAAGCATGGGAGAAGAACCTCACAGCGGACATGATGTTGAAAAGGTTGGATGATCTAGAAGAGAGGAGGGAGGCGGCACTACAAAAAATGGAAAACTATCAAAGGAAACTAGCAAGGGAGTATAATAAGAGGGTTAATCTTAGAAATTTCTTAGAAGGGCAGTATGTGCTGAGGACCATTCCCCAATACCAACGAGAAAAGAAGTGGGGCAAATTAGCACCAACATGGGGGGGACCCTTCGTCATACATGATGTTGCAGGAAATGGGTCTTATTATCTGCGCAACCTAAAAGGGGAGATCCTCAAACACCCATGAAATGCAAAATATCTCAAGCCATACTACCCGTAGAGGGCAACGCAGACCTGCATCTGCGTGAAAAGCGCCAGAAGAAGAAAACGACGCTTGCGATCGACATGTTTCTATCTCTGAGAGAGGAATAGCAAACCTCAACCTATCAATCAAGCAAACTTTTGGCAAAAAATAGTCACAATACATGGAGCAACATAGTAACAAGACGACTGCGTGTAAATATAACACCTCACGAGAACCCTACACCTGTAAATACAGCCTCCGCGTCAATACTTCATCCTCCTGTTTTTTACTATTTACTACCTCAGAGGTTCCATCAATGGAATTCTTCTAAATGTAACTTAACAAACTGAATAGGCACTTTAACCCTCTTTCACCCGTGGACGTAGACACTCTGCTGTCGAACCACGTAAACACTGGTGTTAATTGTTGTTCTATTTTACTTGGGGAAAGTAGTCACCTACAATCTCTCGGGACTTCCCTATCAGCGTCTATAAGTGTAGGACCATGGGGAAGGCATCCAGCAGAAAGAGATACCCAACCAATCTTATGGCAGCGGGTTGACGGAATGAATGTACATTCCAAACAACTCATATCCTAGAACGCTGCCCCGACCCCCACCGTCTGGGAATCCTCTGGCCCAGGATTAGCCAGCGGGGTGACAGGTCTCAAGACGTTCACGAAGATACACATATCTTCGGGTTCGCACTCAAACACTTCGCTATCCCTGATTACATTCAGTTATATTCCAAATCTACTTGGATGGCAATGATACGCGGAAACAAGAAAATACAAAAGGAATCTCACGAAGCCTCATAATCAACAAAGATCAACTCAGATACGCGAACAACACAGATAAAAGTTAAAACAATGATCAATTCATTAAAAGTTGATTATAGGCTTGGCAATGATACGCGGAAACAAGAAAATACAAAAGGAATATCACGAAGCCTCATAATCAACAAAGATCAACTCTCTAAAAAAATCTACTTGGATGGTTCAACCCCACCAGCAGGTTTAGCAATCTTCCCCTTCTGCGTTGAAGGTACGCTCCCACCCGAGGAAGGCCCTGAAGAACCAGATGTAAGGGGCGGGGGTTTCTCACGGCGCGGATAGCTTTTGATAAGGCCATGCTCGGTCTTAAGATCATACTCGATGCTATCCAGAATTTTGTTAGTCTCTTCCACTAGTTGACACCGAGCCTTGTACGCAATAAAAATATTCATCATCTCAGCCTTTGACAACAACGAGGAAAGGCGACTCACTTCCTTCGAAGCGGCTTGGTCAGCCTCGTCCCTTGCTGTAGCTAAACCTTTGTGATAATTAATCTGGCTTTCCTGATGCACTAATTGAGATTGAGCCTCCGCAAGCTCTTCATTTGTAGTGCGAAGCTGTCCCTGGAGCTCTGCAAGGAAAAGAAAAATGCAGATGGTTAGGTCCAGGAAATTACAGAATCACACTCGATAATATAAGCATATACCTTCGACTCTCGCCGAAGCTATTTCATATTCGTTAACAACAACATCACATGCTTCATCAAGAAAACCATACTCATCTGACAACTTCTTATAATCCGCTTGAAGGGTTGAAAGGGCGTACTGATTCGCATCTAATTCTACCTGTTTCATTGAATCCAAGTGACGAAGATGGTTGACCTCATTGTTTAAACCCTCCAGACCCTTGTTGAGCCGATACATATTTACTTCAAGATTTCTCTCAGACTCAGCTTGGCGTACCACATCAGCCCTAGACGCAGCTAAAGTTTTGCTAAGAGCACCAGCCTCAGCCCTAGCGTCATCTCTCTCCCTAGCAAGACGCTGAATGTAATCTTTAACATCAGAAGACTGAGAAGAACGAGCTTGACGCAATTCTTCTTCCAAGAGATTGATTTTAGCTTCCAATGATGAGACTTGTTCTCGGGATTCACGAAGATTATCACGCGTCCACAACAACGTTCCATTAAACAAACGACGATCATTGTTATATTTTTTCTGCATATCAATCATCTGGACTCGTCTGACCCGCCACTCCTCTGCCAGAGCATTATGTTCATTGGCACGAGCATTCCACTTATCAGCCTCGCTCTTTATCTTCTCTACCAACTATGCGATGCGAGATTTCTGACGCTGCCGCTCTTTCCGAAGCCATACTAACTCAGGAAATCCACCCACTGAAGATAGGGTGGGGGAGGGAGACTCAGACAGAACACTAATTACAGTAAAGGACAACATCAAGGAAGAGAACATATAATCAAACCTGTAACAGCCGAAGAATTCTTCTTGGCCTCCTCCAACTCACTACGAGCCATAGCAAGATCCACGCGAAGCTTCTCCTCCTCCTTTCCTTGTTGCTCCTTAGCCTTGAGGAGACTCTTCAACTCACATATCTCCATATCCCTATCAGCAATGACAGTCTCAGCCGCAGTAAGCTCCTCTTCCCGAAGACGAAGCTTAGCCTCCAACTTAAGGGATTTGGCCTTAAAAAACTGGTACAACATGTGATTGCAATGCTCACTCCTCATCATCTACGAATCAGAAGATTAGAACACACTGACTCTAAAAATTGCTAAAAATTGATACAAGGCAAAATGATAAGAGAACTCACCTCTAACATCCGATGTTGGGGAAATCCATACTGATACCCATCATCCAACGCCATCATATCAGCAACAGTCGAGGGAACGTCGACTACTAGAGCATCCTCCAAGGCCCGAAGATTCTTATCCCACGCTTCTGCAACCTGGTCCTCGGGGGACAATTGCATCATCTTACGGGTATAGGCATCAGATTTCTTCTCACCCTCCACCACATGAGATGGATTGGGTACGAACATCAAGTTCTTCATTTTAAACCAAGATAAGATGGCATCATCACCCTCAAGGATCAGTGACTGAGGAAAATCATCTCTAGAAGACCCAACCGAGGCCTTACCCATGTCCGTGAATTTAGCACCCGAAGAGTTCGAGGCTACTCCCGCATCCAAATCTGGAAGGTCTCTAGCACCGCTCCCCTCTGGAACATCACTAGAATCCACGACTCCCTTGCCCTTTCCATCCGCCTTGCTAGAGTTACCAAGCACATCCCAATCATCTTTTGCGGAAAGCAGGTTGAACTCAGAAGCCAGGCCCAGGGCAGCGTTTATGTCAAAACTATCCTCCGCAGAATAAATCCGACCAAAGGAAAACTCCTGAGACATAGCAGGAATTTCACCACCAACACCCTCATCACCAAGGCCAGTGTTGTCATCACCAGCATCACTGCAACCCGCAGGATTAGCTTCGGCACCAGCATCATGACAGCCTGCGGGATTAATTTCACCACCAATACCGCCGCCACCAGCGGTAGTATTCCCCTCAACAAATTCTTCATCATCATGACCTGGAGGGGATGTATCAGTACGCTCTTCCATATCATACATTTCTTCATCCTCTCTAAGCTCAGTCACAGGACTGTTAACTTCTTCATAAACCTCCGCCTCCTCGATTGTTGCGGTGGACTGCTTGGGATTTATCCTCCTCTTCTTTGTCGCCTAAAAAGACAAGGCACAAGAATAAAAATCCCTGACTTTGAAAAGAATTAAAACTGCCTCAACTAAAGGACAAGGCATATGGAAATCTTACCTTGACAACCGCAACATTCTTCGCCTGAAGATCAGCATCGGAACTCTCTTCGTCATCTCCATCAACAACATAGAGGGCATATTGGAAATTCATGCCGTCAAAATTCAAATGCTAAGGAAGGAAATTCCCATAACGAGCAGGAGAAGCCGCACGTATCTGGCTATCAGCAGTAGGACGCCATCCTTGCGGACCTGGAACCCACCCCCAAGCCCAGGGACCAACAACCTCAATAACAGTTGTGTGCCATTCATAGTCATGATCACGCTTGATCCGCTCACGAGTAGGAAACACCAGTTTGTTAGTAGAATTCTCTGTACCCGGGACGTACTTCACCTTAGCACCACTTACTTCACTCAGAAGGCGGATCTCACCACGAGGAGCGGCAATATTCCGAAGACTCACACTCCACGGTTTACGATTCCTAATGTTAACATAGTCACCGAAATACTTGTCAAAATTCTCAGGCGTATACCACTCCCTTTCCTTAGGATTGGGAACATAAAGAATCATCATTGTCTCTCCTTTTCTCCGAAGATAACACTCCCTCAGTGCACGAAGATAATTCCCATGAAGTTGGGAAATAGAGCGACAGTGTGTGTTCTTCAAATAACCCTCTCGACCAGCCAACACATCATAATAAAAAGAATCCCCAGACTTGTACAAAGGCAACATAAGACCCGCTTCAAAGGCCCCCACCGTGGTCAGCAGATGAAATTCATCAAACTTATATGTCGATATCATCTCATAAGTAATATCATCATCAACAGCGTAAAAACGAACATCGAATAGCTGAAGACCATGCTTTTCCTTGAAAACCTCCAGATCAATATGTTTGAAGGTCATTTTCTTCTCCCCAACAACGACGCTACGTATTTCCTGAGAAATATCTTCCTCCTCCACGGGATCAGGCGCAGAACCCTTCGAAGGTTTCTCTCGGAAGCTTTCCTCTTAGGATGAACCTTAGATACATCAGTCTTCGAAACCACTTCTTTCGAAGACCTCCCCTTGGGTTGAGACACTGGAGGGGGATGTAGAGGATGTTGATGAGACGCGGAAGGAGGTGCCACTGACCGAAGAGGTAGGACATCCCGCGTTCTCTTAGGATCATCACGCGGATTAACTAAGGGACGAGAAACAGCATACCGGGAGCCAGGAGCCTCTTTTGGCCGGTCCCCCTTCTGCGTATTCCCTCTATGCGACTCACCCCTCTTAGAAGATAAGTGCCTCTGACCAGAAGAAGACGAAACCCTATGAACGCGGGCATCACCTTGGGAAGATTTAGACGAACCTCCACCAGGCAGAGAAGCATCAGGATCCCTACGCAGAGGAGATCTACGCGAACTAGGCGGTGGAGTTTGATAAGAAACCCGCGGACGGTCAGCCATGTCTGCGTAGTACACAAACAAGTTTCAGATTTTCGCGAAGACAAAACAGAAATCAAAAAATCCAATTTCATCCAGTTCTTCATAATCATGAACCAGATGGAAAATAAGAACAAACCCTAAATAAAAGGGGAAATAACAAACAGGGGAAAGCATATACGAAGGAAGAAATCATTAATGTTTGTAATAACGAACATGGGAAATCATACACACACTTATATATATGTTCTTCATCACAAACACATATAGCAATAGTTCATCAAAAGATAATCAAGACACAGTAAAACCACCTACATATAAACAAAAAATTAAGCAGAAAGCCTCGACGAACAGTAGCAGCAGCAGGAAACCTCGACGAACAAAAGTAGCAGCAGCAGAAAACCTCGACGAACAACAGTAGTAACAGCAGCAGAAAACTTTGAGGAGCAACAGTAGCAGCAACAGCAGTTAATAACAAGGATACAAAAGCAGAGAACAAAGAATGAAAATTCCGAGGAAAGAGAAGGAATGAAATTTATAATTAGAGAATTTTCACATTCCTTCTCATATATATATGCAAAGAGTAATACGTTCTTCCACTACCCAAGAAGAAGTTATTACAAATAGTGGGGAACGTGCCCTAAAATCTAGGAAAATAGTAAAGAGAATATGAAGAGAGTAACACGTTTTTTCTTCCCACTTCGACTAACCGCCCAGTAGGAGGAAAAGGGGCAAATTGTAGGTACACATTTCATCTTCCGCCACGTGCCCACAAAGACACACGTGGAGGACATACGGCTAAGGGCATCAAGATATGATATCACGCGTGGACAACCAAGAGTCACTTTATCCTATCCCTAGAAATATCTAAGATCTACAGCTGGGGATAGTCAGACTGACGCAGACAAGACATGGGCAGAGGACAGCTGTCTACCGCGGACAGACATCTCAACTACCCGCATTAAATACCTTCAAACAACATACGTGTCAGTCAGCCTGTATTAGAAGCGCAGATAATACTGCGTATCCAGACAGAACACGCAGATGCAGCCGAGAACACGAAGACTTCTGCGTGAGTGGCACAAAACACAAGAGTATAAGGTTATAACGGGCTTCAGAAGTGGACCCCACGTAACCTCCCTATAAATACCCCTCTCTCCCAAGTGAAGAGGGAGGCCGAAAAATATTGAGAGGAGAATAGGAGAGAGATAGAGAAAGTGTAAGTGAAGTTCCTCCTGCTACGCAGACTTATATTGGTCTCAAAGTCATTCGACTATTTCTGTAACCTTCATACATATAATGAAAAACCCAAACCCGTAGACAGAGATCTGAGTGATGAATCATATAAGTTAATCGTTTCATTTATATTCATGCATTTATACTTTATATATTCAATTCGATACTTATGGTATATCATGTTCGTACATTTTATATTTCATCCACTATTTATCTTATTGTATGAGCCAAGAACAATGATTATAGTTGATGAGACGAGGAAGAGTATTAGAACTCTGAGTCAAGGATTCGACATAACCTATCCATTCCCCTCAGGCGCAACTTATTTACTGTATTGTCATGAGTCTGCGCGCATTATTTGTGAATACTCAGATGACACCAGATCTTTGTGTTCACATGACCCATTAATGAACAAATAATTTCGCAAAATAGATTCAGGGTTCAGAGTTTAGATTCAGGTAAGTAAAACAAAATCGGTCCAATTTTGCATAAACAAATGTTGCGGTTTGATTGTCATTTACTCTAAGTATTTAAAGTAAAAAACGAGTACTTATAAATTACGCGATATGTGACAGAATTCTACTTCTTTAAAAATACCACAAAACCATAGTTCAAATCAAACACAAATCGTTACATTTATAGTTTTAACCTTGCATGTCGACTGCCGCACACAAGATGTGCAATCTTTTGCTTCAAAGCCTCTTTATTAAATACGAGGGACACACGACTATTATTAGGCTATAGGTTCTAAGAGCAACCACAGTCATGACCAAATTTGGGGACTATACCCAAATTTGGTCCCAAATTCAGCCGCAGTGGTACTGACTAAAACCATATTTAGTCCAGTTAATTAGGGTTTGCGACCAAATGTGGTCGCCAACCGAGACTAAAATGATTATAGTGGGACGGAAGTATAGTGGGCGTATGATTTCAGACGGAAGTATAGTGGACGCTCCACATCGGGCGTACTTATAAATAACGTATGATAATGGGGCGGATGTATATAGAGCGTTTGAGTTAGGCGTTATTATAAACACCGCCGGGCCATACGTAGATAAAACCTACGCCCCATAGCAGACGCAGTTATTAAAAACGCCTGGTTTGGACGCAGTTACTAAAAGCGCCTGCTCCGGGCGCATGTATTATGACCGTATGCGGGAGACGGACGTATTATTAACGTCTGTGTGAGACGCATGTTTTATGGGCGTATGAGTGAGACGCATGTTTTATGGGCGTATGAGTGAGGCGCATATATTACGACCGTATGGAGTGGGCGCATGTTTTAGAAGCGTCTGGGATGGGCGCATATATTAGGACCGTCTGGAGTGGGCGCATGTTATACGAGCGTCTGGGACGGACGCTCGTATTATGAGCGTTTGTTCGGAGCGCATGTATTACGAGCGTCCGTTACCAGGCGCATGTATTACGTGCGCCAACGGTTATATTTTGGAATTCTGATTTTGGTTTTCTGATTTTCCGACCGTTTGATAGATTGCAACGGCTCTTTCGTATATCTATATATAGCATTTGACAAACTTATTTCTGCATAATCTTATCATTTATAATTTCTATTTCAAGAAATATAGAAATATGGCACCACGAGGTCCCAATTTTACAACAGAAGAAGATACAATGATATGTAGAATCCATTTAGCCATATCTCAAGATTCTGCTACCGGAACCGATCAACCAGAAAGAGTATTATGGAGTCGGATCAAAGATAAGTTGGAAGAAGCCCTGCCTTGTAAACCAAAACGTACTTGGACTTCTATCCAAAGTCGATTTCAGGGAATCAGTAGACAGGTTTCACTTTATTCTGCAAAAGTGTTGGAAGTTGATGGTGAATATCATAGCGGATGGAATGAAGTCTCGAGGGTAAGTAATCGTCAATTTTTGCACCCTTAATAATTATACATGTAATTGGAACTGATGAGTATTGAAAATAATAACAGGTTGAAGAGATAAGAAAGCGATTCAAAGAAAGTAATGGTAACAAAAAATTTAAGCACGAAGAGTGCTACGAAATTCTAAAGATAGTATCAAATATTCAGGACGGTCGACGTTTGTGTTGATTCAGGCCAAGAAATGGAAGATTCTCAGAGTGGTGAGGAAAACGCTGATATTGAGGAAACAATTCCAGGCGAGTCCAGTGATGATCTAGATATTGGAGATATAGAGAACACACGTAAGCGTCAGTTGGGGAAGAAAGCATCGAAACAACTAAAGAAAACAGGGAGAGCAAAATCCAATGCCCAGGAGGAAATGCTAGAGGATATAATTAAGGAGCAGCAAAGTTTCAATGAACATTACAAAGCACAATCACTAATGAAGATGGGACAGAGACAAGCTGAGTTTGAAGCAATACAAGCTAAGTCTGCGGCAAAGTTTGCGGCGATACAAGCTAAGTCTGCGGCAAAGTTTGCGGCGAAACAAGCTAGGCAAGAAAAACTCGATTTAAAGAAAGAAGCGGACGATGACTTGGCCATAATGTTGAAGGATGTCTCTACATTGGACACTGTAACAAGAGAGTACTTCGAACTTCGAAAGATGGAAATACTACAACGCAAAAGAAACCAATCTTAAAGCATGACCGAATTAGTTGAACCTTAATATTTATCATAATAAAAAAATTAGTGAGTTTAGTCAATTTTAGTGAATTTTAATTTTATATGATAAATAGTACATTAGTAAGCAACGTTACAACATATTTTCCGATGAAGAAATACGATACAACATTTCCATCCCAACTTAATAATTATCTCCAAAATTTGACCATATGTGTTCGATTAAATCTTGACGCAAGCGAAAAGTGTTTCTTATTGTGTATAGCATGACGCCGATGTGCAGCTCTCATTCTGGAAAGTTCCTCAGTACCTACCCTCGATATATTCACCGGTGCCGACCTGCTACGTGAGTCATATTCATGTGGCCAATCACCGGAAGACGCTCATCCTCCACTATCATATTATGTAAAATAATAACCGTTTTCATTATATAGGCAAGCACATCCGGGTTCCACATTCGTGCAGGTTGTTTGACAATGGCAAATTGTTGTTGCAGTACACCAAATCCACGCTCTACATCTTTCCGTGCTCCCTCTTGCATCGATGAAAATTTATATTTTTTCGGTGAATCTGGTTGTTTAATGGCCATCACAATAGTAGCAATCTGTGGATAATGCCATCACCGAGATAATATCCCATATCATATGCATGCCCGTTTACTTCAAAGTTCACCGGTGGTGTTTTCCCGTTGATAAGTTTTCGAAAAATATAAGAAAGATTCATTACATTAATATCATTGCAGGAGCCGGGCATACCAAAAAACGCATGCCAAAACCAGAGATCATGTGACACCACTGCCTCTAGCACAATACTTTCACTCCCTTTATACGCGGTGTATACTCCTGATTCTGCTGACGGACATCTATCCCATTTCCAATGCATACAATCCACGCTCCCCAGCATCCCAGGAAATCCCCTGTCTTTGTTTTCTTTCAGCAACAGTTCAACATCACCCGCAGTTGGTGAGCGTAAATATTCTTTCCCATATAATACCACAATCGTCTTGCAAAACCGACGGGTTGCTTCTAAAACGTGGTTTCTCCAATGCGTAAATACTCATCTATTGCATCTGCTGCACATCCATAAGCTAACATTCGGATTGCTGCAGTTACTTTCTGATGAGGGGATAATCCAAGAATGCCACAAGCATCTCTTTTTTGAGCAAAATAAGGATTTCTAGACACCACATCTGCCAATATTCGGTTGAACAATTCTCGCCGCATTCTGAATCTCCTACGAAATATGTTAGCTGGGTAGGTGGGGTTGTCAGAAAAGTAGTCATTCCAGAGAAGTATATCTCCGGCTTCACGATTTCTTGTATTTTTATACGAGTATGAGACCATGTCATACTTGTAATGGCAGTTTCCAAACTAACTGCTAGATTATTTCGGCTCAATGCAACCGCATCTTCATCTGATGAGTAAAAGCTGTTATCAGAGATCGCAGAAGAAGAAGTAGAAGAAAATTCGGAGTCCGAAGAAGAAGAAGATTCAGCGTTATTGTCACAGTATTCCATTGGAATGTATAGTTTGAGAAGTGATTGGGAGAGTTCGAAGAAGAAGAATATTTGCAGTGTTGGTTTGTATTCACCGAGATATGTAGTATTGGTTTTATAGACACATGATAGACACTTATGGCATTGCAGATTGAAAATGCGAGTGAAAAGAATTGACACTGCAAAGACTAAGACTATAGCTAAAAAGAAGCGACACTGACCGATTGAAAATGAAGGCTTAAAAAGAAATAACACTAATTAAACTACAAGTACCGAAACAGAGGCTGAAAAGAAATCAACATGTCAGAATGAAAATGGAGTCTGAAAATGGAGGCTAAAAAGTAACCCTATATAGAGATAACATACGCACTTTGTAGGAGTATCCAAAGTGGAGGCTAAAAAGTACATATCCAAAGTGGAGGCTAAAAAGTACATATCCAAAGTGGAGGCTAAAAAGTACATATCCAAAGTGGAGGCTAAAAAGTTACTTATTCATCAGTAGGAGTATGCGATGGTGTTTGCCGTGGTGGGATAAACGTCATTCTCGGATGGGGGTTAACAGACGACATTGTTGATGCTTGACTCACTGAGCCCCACCGCTGGTGGATAGTTTCAGAAAAACTGCCGAATCCAATAGGGGGACGCGGCGTTTGTTGCATACGGAATTGCATCTGATCCTCCAGGTAATTGTTACGAGCTGCAAGGCCTCGTATTACTTCATCTTTTGCCTTTAAACGTATCATCCTGTCTTCCGTTTCATATAATACAAACTCGCGAAACGCACGATTAAAATCGGCATGTTCTTGAACTAGATTATAAGCTTCAGGCTGTCGTTTAAAAAAAAATAATTAAGAAATGAGATTACCATATATTTTAATTATGACGGGATGTACTTACGTATGATAATTGTTGTGGTGGTGGAATAGGTACTGCTGAGCAGTCGTTGAATAGGTGTTTTAACATGGTCACCATCAACCCCGTGTAATTCAACTACCCAATCGACTTTGGTCACGAATTGATGGAAGTTAGTTACATGTCGCCAATATCGCAGATACATTTATATGAAACAGCTTTCACATATTTGCATCTACCCTCCAGCTTCTTTCACAAGTTTTGCTTTCTCATGACTGACCTCGCCAATTTTAAATGGTGGATTTCTAGGAATTCCAAAAGTAGGATGATTTTGCCTCCAAGATCGTTCTCCTAGGTACCACATATTCTGTCAAATTACCAGTAATCAGAGAAAATAAGTTCTTCAACTGAGGATAAAATGATAACTTTGAAGTAATAATGTTCATAAAAACAAAGTACTAACTGACCTTGCCAATCCAAGTAAATATAACCCTTTTGTTTGAAAGCTCCACAGCCCTGCGACCAACATCAGAGTCAAGAACACCAATGGCGGATTCCCACGGTCTCCATGTCACGATGTCTGCAGTCAACTGATTAAGCGCATTCCTACAGTGAACAATATCGATAGTCTTTTTCTTCGCTTTCCCCGGGAAGTTCTTGGCCATTTTTCTTCACTAGTTGGGTCGCACGGTCTACATATGCCCAGATATTCATATCCCCAAACTACTCCATCATAACCAACCAAATAAATCAACTGCCAAAAATATACATTTAAATGAAATAAAAATAAATTAATTTACCTCTAATATTTGGAACGGCCCAGATAATGACTTCTGTCCCCTACCAGATGTGTTGAGTGCCACATACAATTTTGCAAAAGCAGGACCACCCCAGTCATACATATCACTGCATTTATTCCCTCAAAGCAGCTAACCAAGCCGCATCAATGTAGTTCTTTGCATTGGAAAATAAAAAATTTCCCAAAACATACATAAAAAAGGCCCTCGCCACTTTTTCTGCTAGTTTGTCATCCAATTAGCTGCAACCAAGATATCTTCTTGAAATACGTAGTCAAAAATTAATTGGATTGCATCTGAAATCCACTGTGCCGGGGGCGTTTTTTTCCAGAGATTGGGGGATCTTCATAATCTAAGGGTTCTTCTATTTCTGAAAAACATGCTCACGGACATAATCAAATTTGTACTTGACTGGGTTATACGGAACATCATCCCCAATTCCAATACTCAATCCTGTCAACACTACCCAATCAAGCGGCGTGAATCCCATTTCACCAAAAGGGAAGTGAAAAGTATGCGTTGTATCCCACCAACGTTCAACAAGATAATCAATCACTGGGTGTGATGCTTCTCCTATTTCCATGGCTAATAAACGTCCCCATCCTGCCTTGTCGATAATGTATTTAATTTTTGGACTATGTTTTGTTATCTCCTTATAATAAACAATGACCGAAAAGAGTGAACCACGATGTTGGTACCTGAATTTTGGATCGCTTGAATATGTAATATCTGTAGAAGCGTGTTTGTCACTATCTTCCAGGCAATTGTAGTTATCTAGGGATACCACGGACGGTGTTGTTTCATCTTCGCTATCTTCATCGAACCCGGTATCTGGAACTTCCAAATCTCCAACATTAGGGTCTATTTCAGGCTCCATTGGACCTTTACCTTTGCGTTTCTTATTATTCATCTTTTTTCCTTGTGCAAATCTCGACGTTATTCTGCTCAACATCTGAGCACGATATAAATACAAGTTAGTAATTGTTTTTTCTGAGTTTACAGCATCCATAAAAAGTTCTATTCTATATTATAGAAGATCAAAATTTACAGTATAGAAAATCCAAAAAATTTACAGTAAATAAACCCCAAGATTATATTTTATTTACTTACAGTATAGAAGATCAAAAAAATTTACAGAAAAAATCTAGACACCGTCTTTATAATACAACTGTTTAACATTTTGTATCTCCCCTTTGTGAGCAACAACAATTCATGTTTAATGGATTTCAGTGAACTTAGTCTATCAGTAAAATTATTCTATCAGTGAAGATCAACAACAACATTTTGTATCTCCCCTTTGTATTCTATCAGTAAAATTATTCATACATAATCAAACAAACAAATTATTCATATTCTATCACTCAAATCATTCTATACATAATCAAACATAATCAAACAAAGAACAGTAACAGTAACCTCATGTTATATGGTTAATGAAATCAAACAAACACGGTTATGCTTAATGAAATCAACATGCAATCCACTCATTCCACCCAAAAACAGCCTAATTAATCATACCTTTAATCTTCAATCCAACCAAAAACAAATTACCCAAAAACAAATCATACCTTTAATCTTCAATCAAATTTCCCCGCACCCAATTAACGAATAAGATTACTCGTTTCTTTCGCAAGAACTCGTTTCCCCGCACCCAATCAAATTTCCGTCACATTCGATTTAGGTTTTGCCCTAGATTTTTTTCGTCTGTTTTCGTCTTTTTTTTTCTTCTGTAAAAACTGTTTATGTAAAAGGAGGAGGAGAAGAAGAGATAATCACGTCTATATCCAGACGGATTTTCCGTGCACGCCTCACTCAGACGCACGTATTACAAACGCTTGATTCAGACGCATGTATTACAGACGTCCCACTCAGACGCTCGTATTACAACCGTCCCTCTCACACGAACGTATTACAAACGTCCCACATAGACGCAGGTATTACAAACGTTCCACTCAGACGCTTCTTCTATAAACGTCTCACCCAGACGCATAATCCATTAACGCCCGAAACATACGCATAATCCATTAACGCCCGAAACATACGCACTTTATATCTCCGTACGAGTGATACGCACTTTTCATCTCCGTCCCAGTAGACGCACTTTCCATCGCCGTCCCATATCCGGCGTTAGTTATACTTGCGCCTCAATCAAGCGGGCATTATACCTCCGTTTCATTCAAACGCATAATAAAAATCCGCTTCATCAACAGACGTGAGTATAAGTTACGTCTGGCATCGGGCGTTAGTGTAAGTTACGCTTCACCAAATTTGGGGTTATCCCACTGCGCTTGGGTCACCCAAAATACCAAAAATTTTTGGTTTTTAGTCTGGCTTTTGGTATTTGGTCCGTTTCATGACTGTGGTTGCTCTAAAGCTTGTGCTGTACTAAATAGTTGGCTGCATTAAAATAATCTATATATGCGATTATAAAATAATTAATCTAGTAGTCGATTACTTGAAAAAAGAATCTGTCTCACTTTATGAGTTATTGAATTGGTACATAAAATCTGATTAATTTAATAGCAACTTGCATGAGAGGCTATTGGTCCGTCGGAAACTTGAAAGGTTCAACTGATGAAAATTCTCTCTGACTCTCTATAGATATCATGTGATAGTTTCTGCAAATCTCTTGACTTTAGTACAGTAGTATCCTTTTGCTTTTCTTTCTTTTTCCAATACTGGATAATTAAACTCTAAGGTACGGTACTACGATTCATATCAGAAAGATGCGTAAACAGTAGATTATTCGATTCACGCTAAAAGAAAAAAATAGTACACTTGACATCACAGACAAATGGATTTCTAGCGCACCGTTATTTTGATTAATATATACATATATATATATATATTTTATTTTTAGCTTAAAAATTAATACAAGGGATTCTCATCCGACAAGAAACTAATCGGCAGCCGAGCAAGCTCCAACCCTTTTTGTACTACCACACTTAGTCCATGAAAAAGAAAATCTCCAACTCGCACATTAGCATCATGGCTGGCCATGTGGTTACGAAGCCGTTTAATGAATTCAGTCGTGTCATCCCCAAACTCACCAAGAGTAGTAAAAGTCAAAGCACCAAACCCATAGCCTTGCAAGGTACACTTTTCCAAATACTTGGTATTCTTACGAATCACAGCCTCCTTAATAGCTTGACTCAGCTCGAAAGTACGACTAGCATTCCCAACAAAGGGTGATACAACCGTCACATCCAAACAAACATCCCTCTAATTATCCCAATTGTGCACAAGAATGTCACCTGGCCTCAAAGAAGTACCATTGTTCGCAAGAATCCCCAAATCCACCTCTTTTCGTGCCAGCACACCAGCCTTATAACACATATCCGCAATCGTATCACGCACCAAGTCATGCCGAAACTTCATCCCTACCTCGTTTTTACAGTGCAAAGCATGGTCACCAAACACATACATCTCTCTCTTGCAGAAGGGGCACTTACTATCCAACTCAAACAAGGAAATGCCAAGCCTATAGCATAATACCGCACTGAACTGCCTTGCACCAATTTGTTGATTTAAACCAATAATTGGAATAGCCAACAGGAAATCTAGGGCATGCTTCATTTGGTTACTCCTCCATATCAGTAATTCGCGTTCAGACAACTTGAAATTGGAAGTCAGGTCCTTCTTTACTGTATCAAAATAAACAACCGCCAAGGTTTTCATTAAATGGGTGGCAGTGCTATCGACACATATAGGAGAAGCACGACTACACAGAGAGTTGAAGGAAGCTGCAGCTGGCTCAAGGTTGGGGCTAAAACCACATATGCATGTGTGTCTCAAGATAATCGACTGAAGGTCTAGGGTCTTCAAGCACGACGCTAAATAGAAATATTGCATAGTATCTTGCACCGAATAAATACCCAACTCATCCAGCCTGAGAGGCAACGTGGCGAAACTCTGTTGTAATGGACCAAACCCAGGACCGTCGCTTGTGATCACATGCCATAGGAACTTGTAAAGCCGAGTGTCAAATATCTCTTGATCCTTATATAAATAATCAAGTAAGGTGGTGCGCAAGGAAAAAAAACAAAACGGGAAACTCAGGCACAGTTCCTAAACAAAAGAAGTTTACACTGTGGATCTTCGAGTTTCTCAACTGCATCGATGATCTCCACTGTTTTATGCACCCTTTTTACGACCATGTCCATGCAAAATTGGGCATCCATGCTAACAAGAGCACCTAATAGTTTGACTCCCTTTTCCAATCTACTAATATCCGACGGAAAAATACCACCCGTGATGGCAGCTCTAGGGTCATGGGAGGGCCAAAATAATTCGGTCTTCTTGATGTTCAAAAACAGCTCCCTATCCATGCCCTCCTCTTGTATGATCTTCAAAGCCCGTGCAACTATCATAGTGTCACCAATAACCGTACCATCGTCAAGATACCATGCCTGCAGTTCTAAATCACATCGTTCTGTAATGCTCAATATTAGAGGGTGAAGAATATAAGCAAACAAAAGTGGCCCCAAAGAGTCACCTAGTTGCACCCCCTGAGCTAAAGAAAGAACATGATCTTTGTAATACAAATGTGCCGGAGAAGCGTAACAAAACTCAACCCAATGAGGTATCGAAGGACATAACCTACGTACCTTTGCAATCATGGTTGTTCTATCTATGAGATTGAACACATCAGTGAAGTCCACCAACCTCATGGATAGATTATTTTGGCCCCCTTTCTCTTCCAATACACGATTCACCGCACGTAAAATTGCCTTTCCACCACATTTATCTCACACTCCAAACTGAAAATCCCCCAGGTAAGAGTTCATTTCCTTTCCAACAAAGGATCCAACACACTTAGGGACAAGCCGTCTCCAAATTGTGCCAGCTGCAATCGGGCGCAAACCACCGCCAGGCTTGATGAGTGGGGTTAGAGGGGCACTAGCTACGAATTCCCCCAAAACTGATGGACATGAAACCGAAAGCCACAAACAAGGAATCTTTTCATTAATGAAAATTCGAGGTTACAATGAGTTTAAGATCGAAAATAAGAGAATACAAAGTAACAAGAACATACCGTCAAAGTACAATACCGAGAAATCCGACAAGAGAAAGAGAAGGATTACCGGAATAAGAAAAATAAAAGTATGAATAAGATCCGATTAAATCGGAAGAAGGATGGTTTTTCTCGGAGTAAGACAAATACAAGTATGATTAATTAGGTTAGTAGCATTGCCAAGTTGGTTTTAAATCCCGTCTATAATAATAATTGACAATAAAGGCGGTAGTATGCAAAATTTGAGTTTTTAGAAGTTTTTGTTTAGCAACTGGAAGTCATTCCGATGAGTCCAAAACATAGTCTTCACATACAACATATATTTTCTTATTCTTTTTATAAAGTTGGTAGTGGCAAATGATGAATTTTGGTATTTCAGAATGCACTAATTTTTGGTATGACTGCAAGGTATTTTTATCAGACAGCTGGAGTTAATGGACTCCTCGATAAAAGAAGTAACAAAAGAAAAGAAAAGAAAAAAACGGAAAATGGGTCATTTGTACAAATATTTTTAAAACATGGTTCTAAAGGACGAGTAAAAATTAGTACGGGTGAAATGGACACCCAAAAAATAGCAAGAATGAAACTGGATTCATCCTGGCTTAAACTTAAAAAAGAGCGAGGATGAAAATGGATGCATCCTGATGTAAATTAAAAATAAGAAAAATTATTTGAAAATGGGTAGGATGAAACTGTTTACATCCTGGCTATTTTTACATTCTCGTCCATTTAAACAGTATCAAATTTTACATGTCTTTTTCACCCAGGAATTGTTGATTTTGGTCTTTTTAACCAATTTTGTGAAAAAAAAGACAAATAGAAACTACACTACAACATATAACTTCACAAAAAAAAAAACTTCCCTCTTTGTCCTCAGTAATCTCGCAGAGCTTATCAGAAACTCCTCAACGCTCGTATCCGTTCATTTAATAGGTGGATGGCATCCTGCCAAAACATCTGCAACTCTATTAGTCTATATAACATGAGAGACTCTTAATACCTCGAAAAACTTCAAAAAAGTTCCCCACTAAGTACCACTTTGATCAATAACAGTCTACCGGTATAATAAAGAGACTTAGCCTTCCAAGGCTTAGCTCTTCTAGTGATCTTGGAAACCGAGGAAAAAAATCTTGATAAGATAACCTAGTAAACAAGGGAGGGACACCAAGATAGCTCACCAGTAAATCATCATTACTACAATCTAAAAACTCCATAATCTGAGATGAAATATCACTATTTATAAAAGAAGAAAAATGGGTTGTTTTCTGTATGTTCATTTCAACCCCAGAAATAATACTAAAATAAAAAATAGCCATCTTGAGGGATTCAGCAGATGCAAGAGAACCCTTAAAGAAAATAACAACATCATTAGTGAAGCAAAGATGTGTAATCTTTGTTAATCTATATCTAGGATGAAGGCAATAACTTCCAGCATCCACTTGGAGATTCAAAGAAACACTCAAAATTTCCATCATCATAACAAATAGGTAGGGGAAAGGGGGTAACCTTGACGAAGACCTCTATTAGCCGAGAAATACTCCTATGGTGAACCATTGACAAACACAGAGAATTTAACCGAAGAAATACAAACATACATCCACCCAATAATAAATATATAAGGAAAACTTATTCTCTTCAAGCAAAGCAAAATAACCTCCCAACTAACTGTGTTGCAAGCTTCCTTAAGATCGATCTTTAGAGAACACCTAGGGGTACCATTATTCCTATGATAATTCCAAACATTCTCATATGCAAGCATAATATATTCTTTTATAGATCTACCTGAGATGAAAGGAGATTGGTTTGTGCTAACTAATCCTTTCAACACAGTTATCACTCTAATAGCCATTTTTTTTTGTTATACACTAATAAATTACGTCACAAGGTCCATACTCAGCTATAACAGTTCGATTATCAATCTTAGGAACATGTAGATGAGAAAAATGTGTATCTACTATACATATGAGCTCGATCTCTACCCATGAGATCGATCTCCACTTGCAAGCTCGACCTGCACCTATAAGCTCGGTCGGGAATTGATATCCATCTAAAAGACAAAGATCAAGCCATGTTGTAAAGATTGCTTGAAATCAAATTAAAAGTCCCAATGAATTCACCACCACGAGTCCATGTACATAGGTCATTCATGGAAGAACCATGTAAATGTAGTCTTCTTTAACTTTATGCAATCTAACTCCTAAAAAATCAATGCTAACTCTATGGAGGTGCAGAATGACGCGTCATCATTGGCGCTGACTATAAGACCTTATCCACAAAAATAAAAAACTATTTTCTTTCCAGAAAACATTCGAAAGAAAGATCGTTATCTATACCAAATAGCTCTTGAAGTTACCTGATGATTTTTGGCTTCTTAAATAAATTTCAAAATCTAGATCTAAAACTGGTTATCATCATCTGTTGCATAAAAGTCTCTAGCGATTTGGTTAAAAATACAACCAATGTAAAATCAAAATGTCCTGGAAGAGCTGCTCCCAATCGACGATTAAATCGTGTTGAAAATCCTCATCAACAATTGAATCTTAAGAGAAAATCATCAGAAACGATCTAAAAGGATAAGTTTAATATATCTTAATAAGATCTATTTCAATTGCAAATGTTAAATTTTTAGTTTGAGATCAATTTTCAGAAAAAATAATCTTAGGGATTTGAAAACCCTGATCATCAATTTCTTTAAAATTTTCTAGATCAGATGATAGATCTAAAATCTCGTCATCTCCATCTTTCTTCTGAGATCACAAAAATGAGACTCTTGAGTACAATGAATAAAGTCATTCGTAGAAGATTCATGAGTGTTTTACGTGCCTATCTTCTCATTAGAAGCTAAAATCTCATTAAAATCTCCCAATACCATCACAGACCCTCGTATATAGAAGCATAAGTAATTAAGCCATTTCATAAAGAATTTCTCTCCGTACTATCATTATCAACATACACCATAGTAACAACAAACCACAAATTTATACTAGTAACAATCTCTAAAAAAATAGCTTGAGATGTCAAATGAACCAAAAAAACATTAACTTCAAGAGGGTTCCATCCCACCCAAGTTCTACCCGAACAATTATTAACATAGTTATCAATGAACTTCCAATTCTTATTGACGGAAAATATAATAATATCCTTATTCAACTCTTGAACATGAGTTTCGACAACAACCATAATAGGAAAAATAAATTTATTAATTCCTCGTTTGTTTGGAGGGTCATTAATCCCTCTAATGTTCCAACAACCTACTCTAAACATTATTTAAAAGAGATAAAGGCTTCTTCGAAGTCCTAGATGACTACTTAAAATCAATTCCCTTAGGATAAAACAATAGAATATGAGACAAGCTTTAATTTAGATAGGAATTTACCTCTAACTTCAATAGAACCATAACTGTTAAATTGCTTACTAGAAGAATATCATTATCCTGAGTCTCATTTCCAAGAATCAAAGTTATGAACTAGCATCTTCGCAGGGCCTATAATATCCTTAACATTACCCCAACTTCATTCTCAACCAAAACCCCAAACATATTCCCTGTAGAAATTTCACTTATATTATCCACTTTCAGAATCTCATTCTCCATATTGCCATTAGGTGAACAGGATTCAACCTTTATTTCATCATTTTGAACCCATGACTATGGGTTCTTAGCCACCTCAATCACAAGATTATGCCCAATATTTTTAGATCCCTTGATAACCCAATTTTTCCTTAGGACATTTATAAGTAGGATGCCCAAAACATAAACATTCTGCACAAACCTGTGGCTTCTAGGAATATTCAACATCAACAACATGCTTCCCCTTGTAGAAAATATGAAGAGTAGAAGGATAATCACGATTTATATCAACCTTAACCAGAATTCTAACAAAACCCATCCTAGTCTTGTTCATAGTAAGATGATCCATCATAATAGACTTACCAATCAAACTTGCAATCTTAGAAAGACAAGCAACATTCCACATATGTAAAGGAACCTTGTGAATATTTACCCAAGTAGTTACAAATTTAATCTCGGCTAAATCATATTTAATCAATTCATACCAAGGCCGAACTAACTGATTAAAAATGAATAGTAGACCATGTTCAATAACAACGATTCCCATCATTATCAAACTCAAATAGATAAATTAAATAGTGTGGATAGTCATTGGCATCAAGACTTTAATCTTCCAAGAACGAGATACATAATTCTTAACCAACCTATACGAAAGTTTATTAGCTAGGAAAACTCCAATCACCAAATCTTTACATTTAGCACCTTATATCTCCAGTGAAATCCTCAAATTCAATGTCTGCAACCGTATTTCCTCCGATTGTAACTGGGGAAGTAAACGCTAAAGAAACATCAGGTGCAGCCTCTCCCTTATTCCCAAATAAATCATACCAAACCAAATTTGACGAGGTAAGACCAGAACCACAAGAACCCTTATCACAAACGCCATGAAAAAACTTTCCCGGAGAACCAGATCCTCCTAAACTTGATCCCTCTACCTTCTGGAAGGAAGATTAGAGAGGAACCACTAGGAGAAACAAAAGAGCCGCCGTCTTCTGTCATGGAGGAGAATAAAAAGCATAAAAAACCTTAAGAAAAATACCAAATAACTACTTTGACCAATGGTCAAAATCGCCCGACCAAAATCAATGAGAGAGAAAATACTTAACTAGTAGTTTTCATTCTACAGGAATGTGGAGATTTGTAAGAATAAAATATTACTAAAACATTAGTTTTAAATTTATTATCGTTTAGGTTTTATAGAAAAATTAATGCCAAAAATATAAGAACGTGTAAGAATAACGATGTTTTTAAATCACTTAAAAATTTGGTTTCTAAACTAACTTTTGACTTAAATTTATCACATGTGGTATTCAATTATCCTCTCAGATACTTGCCTTAATAACATCTTATATTGATCAACACTTTTTCTTTTTTTGAAGCATATTAACACTTTTTGTGATTAAACATTTACACATATACATATTTAGATGGTCAGATATTCGACGAACAAGACAAGCATTTTGGATGTAGGTTTTCATCACGAAATGGATACATCCATTGAAAAATGGATGCATGCTTTTTATGCATCTCGTGAAAGATGTGTATGCCTAATATTAACCATTTTCGATGTTCTCCTAAAACATAAAGTTTTGATTCCATGTCCGTACTCGTTATGTACGCCTACTAAAAACTTTCCAAAGTGATAAATTTGTAAAATTTCGATTTGTTTATTAGAATTTATAGAATTATGAATAGGTTTTTATTTCTATTTATGCCGACACTGCAAATAATGAGTTTCCAAATTTGAAAACCAGAATATCAATAAATTAGTTTATGAATTAATATAGCGTTCAACAAAATATCAGTAAACAAAATTTTTGTTTTCACCCTAATAAGGTTGTGTGAACAATGAGAAAATGGCCACTGCAATTATCCTCGATTACTGGTTGAAGATGGCATGGAGTGTTCCCCCAAAGTACAATAGATATTCAAAGTATTGTGGCTATTTTTCATTGACTTTTTTTATAACAAAAATTTGTTGATGAACCAAAAAATTCCAGAAAATACCATAAGCGTTCTTAGAAATCATGAATATGGGAATTATACTAAAGTTTAATGAATAATGATAAATCGAAAATATTAAAAAAGAGAGGTGCCGATTTTTCGAAGTTGCCATGTAATCGAAAGTGGAATAACATATCCACATCTGAATTATCTACTTAATGAGAAGGGGAAGAACCTAAGCTGAATATTCAGCTTCACGTCGATACTAACCGCAATCGCAAGGAATAAAAATTGAACGGGTACCGAAAATCGGGGGTGAACTAGAAGATCTTTTTTTCCCTTTCCATATTGATTAAGTCTTCACACATTGAAAAAGTCAAGGATGGTGGAAAAGGGAAGACAAGCGGTGGAAAAATTAATTTCCGTTTTTTTGCATATAAAGTTGTTTCTACAAGTATCATCGAAAACATCTATATTTAAAATAGTTGGTTATGATGTTAATAGATAAAAATTGTCAACCAGTGCCTAAGCAAATGATTTTCAATTTAATTAGGTCAATTCACCATTTACCGTCAAAACCTTTAAGAGTTTCCGGCTTAAGTTTACATCATCAGTAGTAATTTTTACCATTATGACGTAAATAATATATAAAATTAATGACTCTATAAATCTATTAATTCTACATTGTCCCTGTTTTTTTTTTTTTTAATTTAATGATTTTTTTTGTTTGGTAACTGGATGTAATGATTGAACCTTCCATCGATATTACTCATAGCTAGTGCAATTATCGAACAATGCAGGATTTTAAACGGGCATCGCTGCGGTCAGTTAGCAACAACTTTCCGGGAGGTTATACAATATTTGTCGGTGGTTGGCCGGTTGAATATATGTAGGAATATATCCTAAAGTAAAACCGATGCATGTTTCGACAATTGGCTCCAGAGTTGGCAAGAAGATTCACAGTTAAGCATGGTCAAGAGGGAGTAATTCAGGGATGGATGACCTCCAGGGAAGCTGCTGAACGATCGCAGCGGTGCCAATTGAAAACCCCACACTTCCAGATAACAGTAATGGCTAAGTGGAGACCATATTAATGGAAGGTCGGGTCATTAAAAATGGTATTATAACCTACGACTAGTCACATGTCGAGGGTGAGAGAGTACGCTGGACGGGTTGGGACATGTACTAGTCTCATGAATGGAAAGGAAGGTCGAAGATCTGAGCTTGGATATTTCGGAGCCGGGAACGGCTCCGATTTAAGGGGTGAGATAGTAACACCTAATATCCGTCATTGGTTGGCCGAATGTAATACATGTAATATATACCCTAAAGCTCTGTTGTTAAGCGTGCTCGGATGAGAATAATCCAGGGATGAATGACCTCCTTAGAATCTACCACCATAAGGGTGCTTATTGGAAACCCTATGCCTATGGACGACAACAATGACTAAGTGGGGACCATATCGATGGAAGGTCGGGTCATTAAAAATGGTATCATAACCGACGACTAGTCACATGTCGAGGGTGAGAGAGTACGCTGGACGGGTTCGGACATGTACTAGTCTCATGAATGGAAAGGAAGGTCCAAGATCTGAGCTTGGATATTTCGGAGCCGGGAACGGCTCTAATTTAAGGGGTGAGATTGTAACACATAATATCCGTCATTGGCCTTTGTAGAATGTAATACATGTAATGATATACCCTAAAGCTCTGTTGTTAAGCGTGCTCGGATGAGAATAATCCAGGGATGACCGACCTCCTTGGAAGCTACCACCATAACGGTGCTTATTGGAAACTCTATACCTATGGACGGCAACAATGACTAAGTGGGGATGATATATATGGAGGATGGCGTCATTCTACTGGGTGATCATGGCCGGATTAGACCGGTTTTAGCCTCATCTGCATCCATGGACAATCCAATATATCATGGATTCCTAGTCTGACATCCACTCCAGTCCAACATCCAATGGTCCGGATGCGTAGATGGACGGATTGGATACGCATGACCCGATTGATTTTCTTTTAACAGTTCAACTAAGCATGATAAAACTCTCAAATAATGACCAATAAAGATATAAAGAAAAAAAATCAAGTCGTAATAGAAGAACACTTAAACCTACCAAAACAAAAAGCTAATTATGTTAGGATTACTATTCATAAACACAATAATAAGATAAATAACAAATCATTATTACAAAAAAAAATGCAGTTTTACCCATTTTCTTTCCGTTTCACATTCAGGGTTCAAAAATGAAAATAGAAATGAAGGCTTAGAGATAATGTGAATATATAGTGATCAGTGGAAGATACCACACTGGTCTCATATATTACAAAAATCCCATACACGTCCACGATATAACGGTTGTAGGTGTCCAACGAGTTTCTAAGACAGGACACACATCCAATCCAACATCCGTTGGATCCCAAAAATTACATCCACATTCAGTCCATTAAAGTATTGTTAGGTACCCATATCTAAAAACACAGATAGCACGATTTGGATTCGCAGATGGGAAAACTAGGCGCAGGTCCAAAAAAAATAATATTCTCATTGTCAGGCCCACAATTAATTTAAGGTATCGTGACATCCATAATTATTTCCGTGACACCCAAAATTATCCGAAATTTTGAACAATGACTGCATAACGGGTTATGCATCCTATTTTTTCAGGCATAACTCGTTATGCAGCCTAATTTTTCAGGGGTATAATTGGCAACGCAACTTGGATATAACATATCTAGAAATCCGCGTCTTGGAATTTTACAAACTTTATATCGTTGAAAATCTTTTTAAGAGAGCTACACAACGAGTACAAACAACAATATCAAATTTAAGTTTTTGGCGAAAAAATCGGACGCGATTTTTCTTTTTAGCAAAATTTTCAAAAATTTGGTACATAACCATTATGCAGCCACCAAAAACGATACATAATACATTATGCAGACACAACAAAAGATGCATAAAACTTTATGCAACCATATTTTGGTTCATGCATCTATTAATTTATGCATAATCCATTTCCTTCGATGCATAAAAGATTATGCGTCAATTTTTTTAATTCACTGCTTAAAAAAATATGGTTGCATAATGCTTTATAATCCATTTTCTCAATTGCATAACATGTTATGCATATATTATTATAGGTGCATGACAATTTATGCAGCCTTTTTTTTGTTGGTTTTAATACTAACAAAAAAGTAGCTGCATAACGTGTTATGCAACCATTCTCTGGACTGCATAACAAGTTATACAACAAAAAAAATAAAGGTTGCATAACTTATCATGCACCTACAATAATAGCTGCATAACGTGTTATGCATCTTCAAAGAAACACAGCTAAACCGAAACAAAACATTGAACAAAACAAATCTGTTACGGGGTCACCAAATTTCACAAGAGTTACCAGCGGGTAGATAGGATATGTGGAATTATTATGTTTATATAGGCAATTTATGTGCCGGAAGAACTTACAGGCCTATCCACGAGCAGGTTCATTAAAATTAGCATTTGTTCACTGTAAGTGCACCCATGATGCCACGCCAAATTCCAAAACCTTGGGCATCCAAAGATTTTCATTACGAAAGTGGTGCACAACTTTTCAATTAGAAACGCTAGTGTCAGTCTCTGATAAGCTGAAGTGAGTCCGAACGAGTGGCGATCTGTATGGGGAATCACATAACAACAAGTGGCAGCAACACCGCATCAACATTTCCAACACCATTTACCAGAAATTTGAGACTACGCATTTCCTCTTCTCAGACCCTTACTTCCAATTTCTCATTCTTCGCGGACTTATTCAATCTTCTTGTTCACTTGAATCCCATAACACCATCATCTGCAGTTCATCTTCACATCTGTAGCTGCACGCCTGCACCCATCTGATTCTAGCCATGAGTTCACAAAAAAAATATTAACCACAAACAAAATAATAACCACAAAATTCTGTAGTTATACTTGATCACAAACTAGAAATCCAGAGTCAACCCTCTGAAAAAACTAATTCGTGTGATATATCTGCAATGTTTTTCCTTGTTGTGTCGTATTTTGACCTACCAAAGTAAGCAAAAGTTCAAAAGTGATGAATTAACTAATCCTTCTCTACCACTATATAAACCTTTACTCATGCATCATATATTATCATCAAACCAAAACCATTCCAACAACATCCCTTCCTCTCTTTACAAAATCTATCTATACCCATCACAATATCTTTGGATTAACAACAACATTAATTCAGAATTAACTTTGTCCAGAGATATGGCTGCGTTTTCTGCTAATCACGGGATTATCCTTCTACCAGCTATAGTAATTACCCTTTGTTACAAAATAATTTTTAGCCATGAGTTCCATCACGAACAGTGTCATCTCCTGTTCATCACTTGCACCTGTAATTCACCATTTCATCCATCAATATCCTCTCCGATCACTTCATAAACTATCACTGCAATAAACCCATCTTTCTAAATCCCTAATTTCTCATTCCATCTCTTTCTCGAATTCGATCAGACCCATCATGTGTCTTCTGATTCTTCACAGATTCCTTAATTCGAACTCAACATTTAGCTCAGAATCCCATCTCATTTGCACATCAGATATATCTCGTTCAAAACCCTGTTGAGACAGTACCTTTGATTTTTCGTCAACAACCACAAGAATCACCGGAGAATAACAGACAAACCACCGTCTCGGATTTGAGTAAAGGGAAGAAGGCCGTCTTGTTTGTTGTACTAGGTGCGTTCAGAACTGAAAACATATCTATATCGCTTAGTTTCCTACCTGTGGATGTAGGGTTTTGACATCGTTGAGACAGAATAATTTTTACAAAAAAAAAAAAAAATTTTATAAAATTACGGATATGAGAGAAATTTTCTCATAAAATTGGGTGCGCTCCTAAAGACTCACGCCCGTGGTTAAACAATAGATAAAATTTTAAAAATGTGTGTGGCAGTGATAAGCCCATAAATGCTACATTTTATCCCATATTTATATTAGTTATGATTTGATATTTTGACTAATAACATTGTTTTAGCGTTTTTGTAGAAAGTACAAGTGAATTCTATTCTTCCCGAAAATAAATGACTAAACTGAAAGTTAAACGGTGTTTGCGGTGAAAACAACTAAATATGACTGGCCTGGTTTTTTTATATATTAGGGGGACTTATTATCACGGCAGAAACCATTGCATGGACCACAATTCTTTTGTTTACGCTCACAGCACGTGTGGTTTAGTGGTCTACTGAAGGGTAAAAAACAAAGAAATGGGAGACGTGTCCTCAACACCAGGAGTTGAATGTTCACATTGTCGAGCATATTTTCCTTTCCAAGCAGCTGACGTCTGAATTTCTTTTGGCTGCATCTCGAAGACCAGCTGAAGGTGGAATAATGGAGATTGGGTTAATGGCATGAATCTACAGAAGATCATTCGAAGAAGATGTAACTGTCATCTGGAGCTTATGGACGTGGTCTGAAAAGTGGTTGAGATGGGCAATCAATGAGATAAGAAGATGAAGAATGGGTGCTGGTTTGTTTGGTCTTGAGCTGTGCAGTCGATGGAGTGAGCAACTGTTGTTTGAGTCCATTTGGGTCTGCGTTTTATCTCGGCTATGTAGTAGTTACTGTCATAGTTTCAGTGAATGTTGAGAAATTAATGACCAGGAAGAACTGATTAAGCTGCTGTGGTCGGTGTGGGATGAAGTTGTGAACAGACAGATTGAAAGAGGTGAAGAGGCCGAGATTATGAAAGAGGTAGCTAGTAACCTGAGATGAATGCAATGAAGTTCGAGTTCGATATGGAAATCAGAAGCATCAGCTCCTCCTGAAGTTGGAGGGAAACGTCAGTCGTATTTGAGGGTTTAGGTCTGATTCCATCCAGGATGAAAAATGGTTGAAATTGGCAGGCAGCGATGGTTGTGATGGCTGGTTTTATTTTGAACTGCGACACTCGAATGGAGGAAGATAGCAGCAAAGTGAGGCAAGGAATGGCGTTGGTTATTAAACAACGAGCAGGGCCGTTCCCGAATGTTTTTTGCCCCGAAGCAAAAAAAAAAATTATGCCCCCTCCCAAAAAAAAATTTCCACACAACTGTAATAATAAAAGATAATTATATAATTATATTGACATCTAAACATAAATTTTACAAAGTTCGTCGAAATACTTTCACCCTTCGCGTAGTCTTAGACGCAAACTCTCTAATGATGGATTTGTAGTCTATTTTTTCAGCTATGGTTATTTCAATAGCTATCATAGCCAAGCCATTCAATCTTTCTTGCAACATTGAGGACCGAAGATAAGACTTGATTAATTTCAGTTTGGAGAAACTTCTTTCTGCGCTTGCCACGGTAACAGGGACGGTAAGCAAAATTCTATAAGCAACCCAAGCATTGGGATAACATGCTTCCAAGTGTTGCAAATAATGTAATACCTCAATTGGTTTCTTTATCTAGGCCGGCAGTGTCCTTTTCATAATCTTTAATTCAGTGTACAGATCTCTCCCATCAATATCTGAAAGTGTACCATAACTTAGATAATCTTCAAGTTTAGTACATGATGCCAATAAACTATCATCACTCATGGATTGTAATTTCTCCAAGTCGAATAAGAAACCATATATGTTCTCGTACTCCTTAAATTGCTGAAATCTACTTTGAAATGAACGCAAAGCACAATCAACTATGTATAGAAAATAATTTTTTCTAAAAGATTCCTCACCTGAGTCAGGAACTGTCTCCTCGCTAGCATCATCATCGAAATAGCCTTATCTTCAACACCTAAGAACTTAGTATTATCATATTTAACAAAACAGCCTTGTTGCTCTAAAACGCCACCATATGCGTTAGAAAAAAGAGTACCAATTTGACTCACTGCACGAGCTACACAGTTAGTACAATCCGGCATGGATAAATCACCTATGCATTGATATAAACCGTAAGCAGTGTCTGCTGATGAACTACCCATGATTGTGAAATTGTTATAGGTTGAGTAAGAGAAATGCTATTATTGGATATCATTTACTGTTAGTATTCCTTAGCCCAACTATAGTGAAGCAATCAGTTTAACCTACAAATTTAATTGTAAGGTCATAAGACTCATAACTAGCTACCTTTTCCAAAAATGAGTTCCCACTCTCATATGCCGTCAAGCTTAAATCCAAAAAGTGGATTTGCCACACACCTGCATCAAATTCAAGCTGCTCCTAACATTACATTTACAAAGTAAACCATCCAAAGGGGATATAATATTCTTTTAAGAAAATATCATTCTGACCGTAACAAAATATCAAATCAAACAAAACATTACACAAAGCTAAATAAATGGATGCAGAGAATACTTTATAAACCGAAAAGCTAATTCTAATTTTTCAAAGGTTTAACAATCAAACAAAAAAAGACCAATGAATCAACTAATTGAACACCCTAATAAAGCTAAGCACTAGATAATTGTTGAAATTAAGCATGCCAACATAATTAGATCGATCAAATTAAAGAAAAGAAAAAAAAAATTCTAACCAACATATAAACCCTAACTTTCTCTATTTATATGTGTTTTAGAATCAGAAAAAGGGAAAATGAAATCATATTATTGAGATCATATGATTCTCAATCAATGATTTAAGACTCATACAATACAAGTGAAGTGGACATAGAATTACCTTTCTCCTTTCGTTTTAGGCTCAAAAAGAAAAGGCAACAGTGAAAAAGAGATCTAATTGAAGAACTGAAAATTTTAACGAGATTGACCAATATTCATCTCGAAAAGTCCATATTTAGATTAATTGAAACGTTTGCCCCAACCCTTTATACAGTTTCTTAAATAAGTCCCTAAGTAAACTTTTTTTTTTTTTGACGATAAGCCCCCACATCAGACAAGGCTTTGCTGCCCCTAGGCCTTGCTGCCCCAAAGTGGACCTTTCCCTGATTCCCCTTGGGGGCCGGCCATGCAACGAGTGGTGATGGACTTTTTCTGGGATTTCAAGAAGCAGACAACGAGCTTATCTACTACAGAAAGTGGATATGTTGACTGGTTAGACATGGGATGTTTGAGATGATTAATGGCAAGCAGCAACAATGGTAGTCGATAGTGAAAAAAAGAGCTGGTGGAATTTTGGTTCGAAGTGAAGTGGGTCTGTGTGTTAGCTGAGTCGGATCTACTATGGGAGTAGCTGGTGGACGGTGTTGGTGACTGAACTTGAATGGCCACAGAAGAGAGTTAGTATGGACTGAATTTGGAGTTGCGAGAAACAAGAAGAATAATTTATGCTGGGGTCAGGCAAAGGAGCAGGAACCGGTGTTGGATATTGGCAGTGATTGGACTGGGCCTTGCCACTCTGCTAGGGATTAACTGAATTTCTTGGCAGCAGACTATATATGAACGAACAGAACCAGAAAGGAGAGGAGGCCGGCTGGAGTTGGAATTTTAGAGGTTGCGGCTACAGAGCCGAATACCAGAAAGGAGAGGAGGCCGACACAGGCTACTGAAGCCGCAACTTGGAGAAAAGAACAGAGATTGAGAAGGAGACGAAGGCGACAGAGCCTATAGGGTTTGAATTTTTATTTCTCCCATTTTCAATTTTGATTAGGAAGTTTTCATTTGATTTGTTTATGGCTTTTGAGAAAACCATGTCTTGCTAAATTCTTGTAACTAGGGTTTATGATTGACACCACTTTGGGTATTAGGCTAATTCGAAATGATTATATAGCATTAGACCATTATGATTTGAATTGATTAATTCTTGAATAATGTTTATTGATTGATCGAATAAATAAGTTGTTGCTTCACCGGTTTAAAAACCTATTCACGTAATACAAATATATTTGTCTTATTATTTGATGATCCATGCTTCGTTAAAAACTTTGATGGGTTATGCTTAGAAAATCCATATAGAATTTGTGAACCTATATTTAGTTTCGTATAACTTTCTCGCTGATGCAATTTGATGGTTCATACTTGGATTTAGTCTTTTGATGTGCCATGCTTAGGGTATACCAGTGATATTTGCGACCCTAATATATATAATAGGTGATGTCAATAGAACGAACAATAAATAAATATTCATGAGTTATGTTTCATTTCAGTAATTGAATAGAAATAGTGGTGGATACAATAAAACCTTGGTTACCGACTTTCCATTGGAATCATTCTACTAATTTAATTTTATTATTTCATTTTTAATTCTAAAAATATCAAAAACATCTTTTTTCAGGTTAGTTGATTGAGAATATTGATTATTGGTATTTCCACCGCTCCCTGTGGGTTCAACCCGTACTTGCCTCTGTCTACTAGTTAGATACAGTGCGACTGCGGTTATTATAAATAGGCATCTCCAGATCCTATCAATTTTTGGCGCCGCTGCCGGGGAGCGGCTATGGAATATTGTAATTAGTATTTTTGATTTTGTAAATAGTTAGTTTTTTTTTTTTTTAAGATTTCTTTTTCCTTTTGACTTGCTTTGTGCTTCAGAATTTTATTTCAGGAGCCTTTTTGAGAACGATGAGTGCTTTGCGTGAGACGTCCTCTATGACGCTTGGGGAATACATGTATAGGTCACGGTATAAAGAAGTTCTTGCTTATAATCGTCTCAGGTATGGAACTTGGAATCCACGTAATTTCGCTATGGGTGGTTATTCAGATGAGTATCAACCCCAATACCATGAGGGTGAAAAGGAACTTGATACTAGAAGTGATTTTAGGAATTATGATACTGATATAATATCTGAATCTATTGTATCTTACCCAACTCATGATCATTTAACTGATTATTTGTCTATTAAAAAGGATGAGAGTTGTGTTAGAGATGCCATTTATTCAGATAATGATGATTTAGAAGAACATATTTGTATAGAAGATACTATTGTTGAGTCTGATGACTTAGAGACAGTAGGCGTGATAATGAGATATTTTCTAATCATTCAGATAATGAGTTTCCTATAAGTCACTTGGTTGCAAATAGTGAGTAGGTGATTATTCATGATATTGTTGCTCCATTGTGCTCTTGTTTTTATGATCCATCTAGTGATTTTCTGAATGCTGATGTGAATGTTGAACATATTGATATTGGTCAGATAACTTGTGTCGATGATTTTGAGCCTTTAGCTGTTTGTTTAGCCCACTTTTATGATTCCGATGACCCTATGATTATTGATATTATCAATGCATTGCGACAACCAATAGATAATCAAGGTAACTCAACAACGGAAGTTATTTCCGCGGACTTAGAACCGGATTTAGGAGTTGCTGATTTTGATAAACTTGAACCATTAGATACAAGTTTAAACAATTGTGTTGAGTTTGATAATCCGGTACCTGATAGACACATTTTTGTGTCTGATATAATCTCAATTGTATATATTGTTAGTGCTCGATTTTGTATTTATTTTGGCTTTTTATGTCTTTGTAGGTGTTTTTGGAAAAATAAGATTTTGCGGCGAAATTGGCTCGAAAAGTGTTTTTTGCGTTCATGGGAGGACATTTGCTATTCGGACCCTCACTTTGGATAAGGGGTAACCTAATTACTAAGGGGCATCCCATTTCTAGGCATCTGCTAATCGCACCCCTACTATGGATAAGGGGCAACCATCTTCAACATTCAAAAATCAGGTTTTGGCGGGAAAAAAGTGTAGTTAAAGAGCAGTTTTGGCAATCGTGATTTGGAGGAGTTTGAGGTCGATTAAACCTCTGATTTTAATAGGATAGACTCCTTATGGGTCTAAGAATCTGATATGGGTGTTTAAATCGATTAGATTGGGCTCAAACGACGGATTTTTCTCACAACAAGAAAATATGGAAAGTCACGTGTGTGACCTGTTTTAGGGAATTTTAGAGTAATTAAAACGCTGTAAACCTTCCCAAAGATTTGTATCTATCTAAGGAAGAGTTTAGAATAAAAAGGAAAGCTCAGAAACGCGTAGAAATCCTAAAACAAGAAATTGTCGCAACTTGGCCGTGAAGAGAAGGAAAGAGATTTTGGAAGATTTGGGAGAGATTTAATCGGTATTTTTGATATAAATAGATGTCTTGGGTCATATAGAAGAGGCGTCGAGAGTTTGGGAACCTAAGGAGAGCCAGAGAAAAAGAAATCAGAGCTTTACCAAACTCTGTTTCTGCTGCTGCTGCTGTTGAAGAAGAAGAACAGCTGAAGAACATTGACCCTGCGTAGACAGTCGCAGAAAAGTGTCGCTGTTTAATAGCTGAAGAACATTTAGCTGTTCAGGGAAGTCTTATTCTAGGGTTTTAAAATCAGCGACAAAGCAACAATTTTTCTGTAACAGTTCCATTGTAACAGCTGTTTTGCAACAGCAATACACTGTTGCAAACAATCTGTGTTATTACTTTTCACTCTTTTAATCATCTTTTGAGCAACAAACACATATTTTGAGATCATGATTAATATGAGGAGCTAAACCCCACACTGGGATGACGGAGGAAGCCATATTTCATACGTGTGGTAATTATATTTAATTCTTTTTATGACTTTTTGCATTAATTTAATCGTTTTATGATTTTTCTTAATTAGTTGTGAAGTCGTATGATGATGTATGCTTGGTCTAAGTGCTTTTGATGCATCATGCTAGTGATTTACAGTTAGTCTTTTTAAAATATACCCTGACAAAGAATTAGAGTCAATAAACAATAGCTATAATTGTCTAAGAATTGATTTTTGAACCACATGGTATAAGGTTTGGTGGAATCCTGAGTCTCAGTAATCTCTCGACATTGTGACAAACCTTGTGTATATATTTTCTTTATTTTTATTGTTTTCTATTATCAAGTCTGAAATTGAGTCTACACAAGTCCGAGTTGAACGAACTTTATTTACCACTTAAAAAACTACATCAATTTTTGGCGCCGCCGACGCGGATTCGTATTAGATTTGTTTTAGGTTTATTTTTATTTTTATTATTTTTTTTGTTTTTTTACGCGTTTTGGTATTTTTCGATTCTTTTCAGATTTGGAGCGAAGCTACAAGGAAAGAAAAGTACTATAAAAGGAAAGCATCGCCAAAGAAGGAAAGAAAAGAGGAATCTGAAAGGAGTGGAGAAGAAGATTTTTTATATAGTTATTTTGTTTTATTTTTAGAAACTGTAAATAGGGTTTTATTTTTGTAATTTTTCTTTTCCTTTTTGGACTTGGACATTTTTATTTTTAAACCCTAAGGAAGGGTTAAAATTAAATATAAACTTTTTGCAGGGAAGGGCGACAGTTATGATACTGTCTCGGCCCCTCGGGTTCGTACACTGACATAGGAGTCGGTGGCCTGAGTCGACTTCAACGGTTCATCGCCCGTCTGGTACGGGAGGTAAGACTCTATCCACCCACGAATCCCCTATCAGTGGGTTTTATTTTGTGTGACAACTCACACCCCTGCAGTAGAATGTCGAACTGGTATTACAATAGCCAATACAACGAATATCCGACTGAGTTTCAAAATGGACGTTACTACTTTGACCATAGTGTGAATAAAGGTTGGGAACATCAGCCTTTTGAAGATTATGGTCCATACCATGGTGAGCCCAATTACTATCCACATAAGTACCGATCATATGAGCAAAATTCTTATTTTTATCCTTTAGAAGAGTCTCTCAGGAAATTAGAAGAGTCGACACGTAGGATAGCTGAGATGAATAACTTAGTTTATGACGAAAGGAAACTTTCTTTAGAGGAATCCCTCAAGCTGATAGCTGAGACGAACGAAAGAATTGCTCGAAATAATCTTAATTTTCAATACATTGTCTCCAATAATACCCTTGAAAATGAGGATAGTTATTTGCATAATCAAGATGACGAGGATATAATTGGTAACACTACTTGTTGTTTAGATGAGGTTCAACCATTTTCATGTTATTATAATGATTATGATGAGGATAGTGTTGATGAAGAATTTGAAATAAATAGGCATAGTGATCAGGAATTTGCTACTCCAACTGAGCTTAATAATAATATTATTTCTAGTTCAAATCCAAATAATTTTAATAATTATTCACCTATTCAAAAGGACGAGGATTTGACTAGAGATACTCTCGTTTTAGACGATGCAGTATTTCCTTTTGATTACGAAGCTAATAATGGTTTAGAGGAACGAGTATATTTTGAGTCTAGCGATTTAGAAACAATAGACTTAGAAAAAGAAAATGAACTCGTCGAGATGAGTGAAGATGTACCTGACTTAGAAGAATCAATTGACCATTTTCCTGAATTAGATGACCTTAAAATTAGGGAAGTTGTGACTAGTCTTTCTAGAGACACACAAAAATCTAAGTTTGTGGGTGATTATCATTCTCCTTGTGCCTTACCTTTAGCTCTTACAGAGATCCCTCACTTGGGACTTGACATATGTGCCTCAACCATTTTACAAGATTATCTTCATACATGTTTTACTGAACCTAGTGATGTCCACAAGAAATTTTAGCTATTAGAAACCCATCCTCTGATTGATGTGGTTTACCTAGGCTATGATACCCAGATTGACTTTGTTTTCCCACCAAATATTTTTCTTCCAAATGTGGGAATGTTTGATTTTCAAATGTGTCGAATATTAAGTTTTGAGACTAAACCTAATTACTTTAGGAGATTAGGGTCGACATACTTGTTTAAGGAAGATCACCACTCTCATTGTCGTCAGCTGTGTAAGTCAAATCTGATTGACTTAGAGGATCCTCAATTATTCAGGTTATTATTATGTGCTTCTAAGTTTTTATTTGAGTTTTTCTAGACTCTAGAACCTGAAAATTTGGATCTAACCTATGAGGAAACGCAACCCTTGAAAATATTTTATTTGGACCCAGTTATAGATCCTGAACCTGAACCACAACTAGATGTAGTTGTCTTAAACAGGAAACTAGACAAGTGTGTGCTTTATTTGTTCATTTTCTTGGCATGTTGCAGATTCCTTTTACTTGTGATAGCTCTATTTGGTTTTGATGACCCACAAATATTTCGGCTATTACTTTATGATTTTATAAGGTGACTAATCCTTTCTTAGTCTGGCTGAAGACATTAAACTTAGCACTTCTTGGGAGGTAACCCATTCTCATGCAACACGGTAATATCTTTCCTTATCTCTTTTGCTTCAAATGGTAACAGTTTCTCCTTGTTCATGCTTTTAATTTGATCTTTAGAACATTGAGGGCAATGTTAGATTTAAGTTTGGGGGTATAAGAGAAACTTTTTAGTTGCACACTTAAACTCCAGAGCCTAGAAATTTATACTTATTAAGGATGGGATTAACCAATCTAAGTGGATGGAAGCATTTTGGTTGTAGGAGTTGAGGAACCAATCTGACTAGATGGCAACATCTAAAGAGTCTATTCATAAAAGCACAGAGCTCAAGTGTTAGAAATAACATGATAGTTTCACCATATCTCGTTGAGTCCTTTTCACTTCTGTTTTTATTTTGTTTTGTTTTTAAACTATGTTTCTCTAAGTGATTAGGTGGGGCTCACGATTCAAGTTGTTACCAATGCTAGGGTGAATTAGAGTGATTGAGATAAAAAAATAAAAAAAAATAGAGACCAGACCATCAGACCAACTGGAATAAATTCAATAAAGTCGACCACTGGAACCCTTGTATATGCCATTTGTGTTGACCTAGAGTTAGGATTATCAATCACAGGTTCCCTTATATATGCCAGTGTGTTGATATTAGTCAGACTAGTATCTCAGTCCATTAGGATAGGTTCATTTTGGCGGAGGCCTTCAGACAGATATGAGAAACACCGTTCACCTAGTAAACATCAAAACCATCTATGTTTTTCAATATCCATCTTCTTGATCTATCCATGTGATTAGTTTTGACTCCGGATATTGATGTCCATAGTGCGACTATCTGAGTAGAGCTCTGTCACTTCATATGAATTTTAGTATGCTTGAGTGCAAACTCGTGTACAACAATTGGAATTTCACATCAGGGTACTTCCTCCTGTAGTCAATAAGTATGCCAACCAAGGAGATTCTTTAGTGCCTTCCAAGGTTCTGTGTAAATATCTAGGGTCTGGAGTAAAAAGGTTTTGTGGGTATACCTCTGGTAAGCCCTCCGGAGAAAACACTCCGCCACTAGGGACACCTAGGGGTTTAAAGGCTTATTGCATACGCTAAATTATAATCTCAATTGTATATATTGTTAGTGCTCGATTTTGTATTTATTTTGGCTTTTTATGTCTTTGTAGGTGTTTTTGAAAAATAAGATTTTGCGGCAAAATTGGCTCGAAAAGTGTTTTTTGCGTTCATGGGAGGACATTTGCTATTCGGACCCTCACTTTGTATAAGGGGTAACATAATTACTAAGGGGCATCCCATTTCCAGGCATCTGCTAATCGCACCCCTACTATGGATAAGGGGCAACCATCTTCAACATTCAAAAATCAGGTTTTGGCGGGAAAAAAGTGTAGTTAAAGAGCAGTTTTGGAAATCGTGATTTGGAGGAGTTTGAGGTCGATTAAATCTCTGATTTTCATAGGATAGACTCCTTATGGGTCTAGGAATCTGATATGGGTGTTTAAATCGATTAGATTGGGCTCAAACGACGGATTTTTCTCACAACAAGAAAATATGGAAAGTCACGTGTGTGACCTGTTTTAGGGAATTTTAGAGTAATTAAAACGCTGTAAACCTTCCCAAAGATTTGTATCTATCTAAGGAAGAGTTTAGAATAAAAAGGAAAGCTCAGAAACGCGTAGAAATCCTAAAACAAGAAATTGTCGCAACTTGGCCGTGAAGAGAAGGAAAGAGATTTTGGAAGATTTAGGAGAGATTTAATCGGTATTTTTTATATAAATAGATGTCTTGGGTCATATAGAAGAGGTTTCGAGAGTTTGGGAACCTAAGGAGAGCCAGAGAAGAAGAAATCAGAGCTTTACCAAACTCTGTTTCTGCTGCTGCTGCTGTTGAAGAAGAAGAACAGCTGAAGAACACTGACCCTCCGTAGACAGTCGCAGAAAAGTGTCGCTGTTTAACAGCTGAAGAACATTAAGCTGTTCAGGGCATTCTTATTCTAGGGTTTTAAAATCAGCGACAAAGCAACAGTTTTTCTGTAACAGTTCCATTGTAACAGCTGTTTTGCAACAGCAATACACTGTTGCAAACAGTCTGTGTTATTACTTTTCACTCTTTTAATCATCTTTTGAGCAACAAACACATATTTTGAGATCATGATTAATATGAGGAGCTAAACCCCAACACTGGGATGACGGAGGAAGCCATATTTCATACGTGTGGTAATTATATTTAATTCTTTTTATGACTTTTTGCATTAATTTAATCGTTTTATGATTTTTCTTAATTAGTTGTGAAGTCGTATGATGATGTGTGCTTGGTCTAAGTGCTTTTGATGCATCATGCTAGTGATTTACAGTTAATCTTTTTAAAATCTACCCTGTCAAAGAATTAGAGTCAATAAACAAGAGCTATAATTGTCTAAGAATTGATTTTTGAACCACATGGTATGAGGTTTGGTGAAATCCTGAGTCTCAGTAATCTATCGACATTGTGACAAATCTTGTGTATATATTTTCTTTATTTTTATTGTTTTCTATTATTAAGTCTGAAATTGAGTCTACACAAGTCCGAGTTGAACGAACTTTATTTACCACTTAAAAAACTACATCAGTACCTTTTTGCATTGTCAATACATTGCTTCCTATGATTTCTAGTGAAGAAAATGTGTCGACCAGATGTATTTCAGCTGATTTAGAACCTGATATAGAGTGTGCTTCCCGAATAAAAAATAAGATAATTCTATGTTTATTGTCCATGTAAGTGATTTATTTATCTCGACTAAGGTCTGTTTTATATTGGGAATGGATTTACACATCTTTTTGGAGGTTTATAGTGTTTGCAGGTTCATATTCGCAGCTGACCTAAGTTTTTGGATTGATCCCCAACTTTTCAGACTTTATATATATGCCTTGCAGCTTACATTGGTGTATCAACACCTTGTTGAGATTCTTTGCTGGCAAAAGTAGAGAAACAAATACCTTTCGCTTCATGGGAGTCAACCCATCAGATTTGTTCCCTTTACTCTATCTTTTATTTTTATTTTCATTTTAGGATTTCCCACCTTAACTTCTACGTTGGATGACTCGATTACATTGAGGACAATGTAATGTTTAAGTGTGGGGGAGTGGCATTTTCGTTAGGAGTTTTGATTTAAAAAAAAAAAAAGATCAGCTGTTTAGCGGGTCTAAAAGAAAAAAAAAATATATATATTATAATTTTTAGTGTTATGACCAGCTGTGTAGCTGGTCTTTTTCTTTTTTCTTACATGTTATGACCAGCTGTAGAGCGGGTCTAAAAAAAAATTAAAAGAAAATATATATATTGAATGACCAGCTTTTTAGCGGGTCTACAAAAAAAATTATATAAAAAAAATGAAATAAAAATGATCAGCTGTTTAGTGGGTCTTTCTGTCTAGCTGTTTAGCAGACATTTCTCGATCTCGTTGTTTAACGGATCCGTCTAGCTGTTTAGCAGACGTCTCTATACCACTGTTTAGTGGTTTCGTCTCGTTGTTTAGCAGACTTCATTCTTTATCCAGCTGTGTAGCGGATACATTATTTGTTTTGTTCGAGGACTAGCAAAATATAAATGTGGGGGTGTGATAAGCACGTAAGTGCTACATTTTATCCCATATTTATATTAGGTATCACTCGATATTTTGACTAATAACATTGTTTTAGTGCTTTTGTAGAAAATACAAGTGAATTCTATTTTTCGGGAAAATAAATGACTAAACTGGAAGTTAACCGGTGTTTGCCGTGAAAACAACTAAATATGACCAGCCTAGTATTTTTATATATCAGCAGGATTTATTATCACGGCAGAAACCATTGCATGGACCACAATTCTTTTGTTTACGCTCACAGCACGTGTGGTCTAGTGGTTTACAGAAGGGTAAAAAACAAAGAAATGGGAAACGTGTCCTCAACACCAGGAGTTGAATGTTCATATTGTCGAGCATATTTTCCTTTCCAAGCAGCTGACATCTGAATTTCTTTGGCTGCATCTCAAAGACCAGCTGAAGGTGGAATAATGGAGCTTGGGTTAATGGTATGAATCTATAGAAGATCATTCGAAGAAGATGTAACTGTCAGCTGGAGCTTATGGACATGGTCTGAAAAGTGGTTGAGATGGGCAATCAATGAGATAAGAAGATGAAGAATGGGTGCTGGTTTGTTTGGTCTTGAGCTGTGCAGTCGATGGAGTGAGCAACTGTTGTTTGAGTCCATTTGGGTCTGCGTTTTATCTCGGCTATGTAGTAGTTACTGTCATAGTTTCAGTGAATGTTGAGAAATTAATGACCAGGAAGAACTGATTAAGCTGCTGTGGTCGGTGTGGGATGAAGTTGTAAACAGACAGATTGAAAGAGGTGAAGAGGCCGAGATTATGAAAGAGTTAGCTAGTAACCTGAGATGGATGCAATGGAGTTCGAGTTCGATATGGAAATCAGAAGCATCAGCTCCTCCTGAAGTTGGAGGGAAACGTCAGTCGTATTTGAGGGTTTAGGTCTGATTCCATCCAGGATGAAAAATGGTTGAAATTGGCAGGCAGCGATGGTTGTGATGGCTGGTTTTATTTTGAACTGCGACACTCGAATGGAGGAAGATAGCAGCAAAGTGAGGCAAGGAATGGCGTTGGTTATTAAACAACGAGTGGTGATGGACTTTTTCTGGGATTTCAAGAAGCAAACAACGAGCTTATCTGCTACAGAAAGTGGAGATGTTGACTGGTTAGACATGGGATGTTTGAGATGATTAATGGCAAGTAGCAACAATGGTAGCCGACAGTGAAAAAAGGCGCTGGTGGAATTTTGGTTCGAAGTGAAGTGGGTTTGTGTGTTAACTTAGTCGAATCTGCTATGGGAGTAGCTGGTGGACGGTGTTGGTGACTGAACTTGAATGGCCACAGAAGAGAGTTAGTGTGGACTGAATTTGGAGTTGCGAGAAACAAGAAGAATAATTTATGCTGGGGTCAGGCAAAGGAGCAGAAACCGGTGTTGGATATTGGCAGTGATTGGACTGGGCCTTGCCACTATGCTAGGGCTTAACTGAATTTCTTGGCAGCAGACTATATATGAACGAACAGAACCAGAAAGGAGAGGAGGCCGGCTGGAGTTGAGATTTTAGAGGTTGCGGCTACATAGCCGAATACCAGAAAGGAGAGGAGGCCGACACAGGCTACTGAAGCCGCAACTTGTAGAAAGAATGGGGCTCGGTTACGGAAAAGAAAAGGAGGCTGTGGCTGAGTTTTCTGGATGCTGTTGGCGGCCATTGGAGGAGCAGATAAAACAAAGGGAAGAAGAGGATTTATTGCCGGGTGACAACGGCCATAAGGGTTTGATTTTCTTTTGTAATCATTTTTATGGGTTTTGTGAACCCCATGGTTTGCTAAATTTTGGCTATGACTTTTGGTGGAAACTAATTTGACGACGTAGACTCATTTATTAATTCTCCGGATAACGATTTAAATGTCTAGTAATTTTTCTTGAATACGCTTGGTTTATAATTGCATAAGTAGTTGAACTGATCAAATATGTTTTCCGTTTGATGCATCGTACTTGGATTAGGTTCTTTGACGGGGTATGCTTCTAGATTGATATTTGATACTTTACAACTTTATTTTGGTTAGATAGCTTCATTGTTTATTTATACTTTTAAATTGATGTGCCATGCTTAATAATATTTGATGGAACATGCTTTGTGATTGATAAATAAATCTTTAGAACTATCAACTTAGAAGCGGGAGAAAATTACAACGGTGAAACAATTCTATGGAGTATACGTTTTAGATATTGAATATGAGTTTTACATGATTAAACTGGTGAAAACCAGATTCCCTAGTTACCGTCTTTCACATTGCATTTAGTTAATTATTTTCATTTTTATTCTTTTTATTCTTTTATTTCAAAAATCCGAAAAATATCTCTGGTTAGTCGATCAGAATTATTGATTTTAGTATTTCCACCGCTCCTCGTGGGAACGATCCGTATTTACCGTTGTCTACTAGATAGATACCGTGTGATTGTGGTATTCACATATAGGCATCTCCGGATCCTATCAGGTAGTAGTTTTCACTTTGCAGATTCAGTCCCAATTGCTCACCCCAAAAGTCTGATAGGCAAACAATTGAACTCGAGGTCATCATCATCCGATAAGATCATACTGGCCCATGGAAAAGTATTAGGCCCAACAAGCTTCTCTTCTCCCCCGTTAATCTCATGCTTGCCCAATAAAGAAGCTTCTAACAAGTACCAGTACCCACCCACTCCCTTAAGACAACTTCAATAAAAAAAAATCACATCATTGGTGTAATTAGCTTTAGAATTTCTCATTTATATTATTGCTCTATAGTTAATGGCTATGGCTCTTCCTATCAAAATAAAAATAAAAATGGCAACTTGGCCATGTATTTCTCTTCTCGGTAACTATTATGTAATTTTGTTGAATCACAATTTTTATTTTGTTCCGATACTTTTATATTGCATACCACGTATGGTTATTTATCGTTTATAACTAATATTTCCTCTGTTTTTGGATTTTTTTTTCTTTTAATACGAAAGGAAAAGATTTTTTTTGGATTAAGTGTTTGAAAATAACAGAGATTCATCAGCTGCTATGGCTGTACTTAACCAAGGAGGCAGATGATGTTGCCATTCTTGGATGCTAGAAAATGATAAAGCCTTTTTCACGATAGTATCCGTGACATTATTTCCTACACGATGGACAAGATTATATTTTCATGTAGTAAAACTATTTAGAAGAAAAATCGAGTCTCCTATTATGCTTGCATTGATCCAATTTACTGCTCATTTGGTTCCATTAGTTGCTTTCACTATTCTTTGACTGTCTCCTTTTAAGTGAAGCTTTATAATACCCTTTTTCTTTGCTCAGGGTCTAATGCCCTTCTAAGTGAAGTTTTTGGAAAACAGATACTATCATTTTTTTGGCCTATTTTTAGATAATATTTCTTTTCCAGAATGAGAAAGAGCATAAATTGAAGAGGCATTTTTTGTTTCTTTCGGAAGATGAACTTTCTTTTTGCACTTTTTTGTGATGAAGAAATTTCATGGTAAAGGCCTTGAAAGCATTGCCAGCCTTTATAAACATAGAAAGCAACTCGCCAACTCAAGCAAGTCCCATTGCAACTTGCAAGCAACAAAATGGGATAAGATTTTTGAATATTTAGGCACAAATGTTTACCGAAGGCAGACCAAGTCTTTTACTAACCGCCTTGATTACTCTTGAAGTACTTGATCCAAAATCTTACAATGGCAAAGATTGGCAAAACAAAATGATAATTTTACAAAAGTTTTAGTAACGGAACAGGATTCCGGGTGTATGTTATTGGTAGGGATAGAAAAGTTTGGTGTATAGAAGTTCATTCCAAGTATCTTGAAGTCCAGGCAAACACCAATGAACACAATCAGCATAGCTAGTCGGATTAGCTATCTGCTCTTTTGTCAAGGGATTCCATTGCTTCTTATATATTGCTGTATGTGCATCTTTTCTATACTCCGATAGTTGTGTAATGTTTAGAAATGTAATGGGTATTTTTGATTTACTAAATTCTTGTCTAATCACTTCCATTACTTTTTTCCGAGACCCTGTTCCCCAGTATTCTGGATCTTCTATCGGAGTCGTTTGATTGTAACAATTCTCATTTGGCTCCCCACCCCATTCGCTGCTCCTGCAAGTAAAACATTCAAGTTAAATAATTTTAGTGAATGCAAAGAAACGGAACAAGCTATGACCTTGGAGATTTACTTACTTCTCGTGGTAAGGCGACATGCTAGTGAACAAAACTCTATTTTTCTTAGGATTTGTATTTTTCTCAACCCATTTCACCAGGCTCTTCATTGCCACACGGTACGCATCTTCTGTTGGCAACTCTTCAAATACTTTCTCTTCATCTTGGAATGATCCTTGTCTACATGCCGTGAAGTTAAAGTCACTGGACTGCAATTTTACTACATGTATATGATCGTTTACTAAGCAAAATGAATCAGAAACTTGTATATAAAGGTTTCGAGATTACAGAAATTTAAATTTCATCCCAGTGCACCACCAAAGGTATGTATTGAATACCAAAACGTCCGCTCCCTTCCAATGTTGACCGTGCTTATCGATTGAATCCTTACGAACTATTCTATCTGGAACCCTATGGACTATGGCGTTATCAGAGTTTGATTCCAAAAGGAATGGTGCCCAATAAAACTCAATCGTCGCGTTATACTCCTACGTATTTGAGCAATATAGTTTAGAAGATTATGGCTAATTATTTAATGTACGAGGATAAGTATATAAACACATTGATTGTGAGTATATTATAAATTTAATCATCGTTGGTAGTTGGTACCTTGGCTGTGAATACAGTAAGAGAGTTGTAAACGATTCGCATGGATTTGGCGTGTGCAGGGATGACCTTCTGGAGGAGACACACCATGGAAGTGAATTGACCCCTATTCAAGGAGTCACCAACAAACAACATCCTCTTACCTCTAAGTTTTTCTAGCATGAATTTTGCATTGAAGCTGCAGAATTTTAACCAAATATATCACCAAAAGAATTTAGTTATAATCGAAAACGCTCATTCTGACACATTTGTGTAGAGATGTTCTTGGAACTCATTTAAAAAGTACATAAATAAAACAACAATTGTAAACCATTTGAAATAAATTATGAGAATTGTTTACGAACCTGGGCAGAGAACAACCATGAGGTTGCCATCTCCAATGCTGATAGCCTTTATCAGGTCGTCCTTCTTTTTGACAAGTGATTTGAGGTTGTATATATGGACATTCGGGTTCTTCATAAAGCGGTCGATTGGATTCATCGTAGACCCATTTCCCACTAAACACATCACACTCTTGATAATCTTCATCGGCATGAGGCTCTCCAATAGCAAATGGCAATCTCACCTGCTTCTTAGTCTCTACTTAGTTATCCACAAATAAAAACCTTATATTTTTAGAAAACAAATCCGTAATTACTATTATACGCAATAACGATCAAAATTTAAGCTCAGTAAATTACATAACACAAATCAAAACAGGAAGAGCGGTTAAGTTAAGAGATATTTTCGTTAATGCTCACCTGTTTTTGTCAATAATGCCTGTTTGTTGTTTGCTTCTGGTGATTCTGGTTGAAACTGACTGAAAGTTTGTCTGAGAAAACAACTAACACTGTTTTCATAGAGAATGGAGAAAATGAAAACGAAACCTATGAAAGTAAAGAGGTATGGAGAAAGAGTTGTAGTTTTTCTAAGAGAAGACAGAGAAGACGAGGAGATCAAACGCTTCATGTTTTTTCTTCTCATCCAAAGATTTGGCTTCTTTTTTTTTGGTGTGATATTGAATCTTTTAGAGCTTATATACATGCATGAGACTCTATATGCACATATTAGGGAAGCATTTAATATTTTTAGTGATACTTCGAATTTACAACATATCATTAATTAGGAAATGGATATTTTAAAACTACTTGGGGTATGGTTTTTTTTTTCTTCGTTCATGATGGATAGTCCAGCTCCGTTGCCCCAAGTGGTATTTAAGTATTGGCTGACTATCATGTACTCGAGTGCATGAGAATGTCTGTTTATGTTGTTTAACAGTCTGGGAGGAAGATTATTCGATGGTCTGTGAAATAAACTGTGAAATGGATTGCACAACAAGCGACCTCGAACAGAAGTCTTATTTTAATCTGATGTATACGTTTCTTAGGTTGAAAGGTAGTGTGCTGAACTGAAGCAATAGGTGAGGAATATATAAGATTTTGTTTATTAGGAAAGGTGAGAATTAAGTATAATTTGTATGTGCTTTTTTAGTGGGTTTAGGTGCGTGAGAGAAGAGTAGGTATTTGATGATGCTTCAATTTGAATTTCTCTTGTTAGAAAACACTACTGTTGGTGACATATCGACTTCAGTTTGGTTAGGTTTGGTTGGCATAGAATTTTTTTTGAAAGCAACAATTTGATTTTTAAGAAAGAGCTGGTACGTATGCCTCATGGTTAGATGTGTGATGTGTACGTAAAATTGGCATCTCTGCTGGAAATGGGTGTTCTATGCACTAGCTCGGAGCAAAATGGCGGCCAGGAGCTAGAATTGAATCTGCCACTTTTAAACTTTTTTTTTTGTTGCAAGAATGTAGTTGGAGAATGCATCTTTGCACATGCATGCAGTGACAATGAGCTGATGAACTCAAATGTATTCTGAACTTAGACGGATGATAGCTATTCCTCATTAGTTGACTAAACAGTATAAACTTTGGAGCAACAATGTAATCCCGTACTCATCTAAGTCCTCAGATCATATGCCAAAACGTGTCACGGCAACTTCTTGAAGACAGTACAAGCAGCGTATTTGCGAATCATGAAAAGGAAAGTCAAGGCAAAAGTCAAAGGAAGGTCAAGAATATCTTAGTTCTCGATCCTCTCATCCAATTATGAACTTTCTGATCCTACTAATGATTTCTGTTTCTTTTTTTATGATTCCACAGGCCTTGTTCACTGTCTAGTCCTTTTCGAATGTAGTTGGTTTTCTGTTTCTTCTTTTACCCTCTTAGCTTTTCATGTTTATCAAATAAATCCTGCTGATACTGGTCTTTTGCCTACCTTGTTTTAGGTGCAAAGCCGTATTTACAAAGGTTATGAATTCAAAGATTTTCTTAATTCAAGATTTCGATTCTCAAAGTTCAGTAGTGAAGGTTATTTATTTTCTCAGATTTTGATGCTGGAAATGGTTGCCTCCTGTTCCTTTATCTTTGCCGATACTGCAAAAACAGACTAATCAGCTGGAATAGTGGCATGTCTTAATGGGAGATCTAGATCCCAATAGTGTCTATTTGATAGTTGTGAATCCATTATCTATGTAAAGCTGCGTTTAGAGTTAGTACTTATTAAATGTTCTGAATATTTGTTTTGTTGTTGATCGTGTCCCATAATTTTATTCATAATTTTATAGTCATTTTTCTAGGGAAGCTTGTCTGGAGCTCGGAGTGAATTGGTGCTGGTTTGGAGCTCCAATAGCATTTGGCATTTGTTAATTACTTTTTGATAGTGGGAAGATGAAAAATGTATCTTTGCACATGTATGCCATTACTTGAGCTGATGAACATTGTTAATTTGATGAGATCATCACATAACCTCCAGATCATGATTAGATCATCAGCAACAAAAAATGCAAATCGCGTTGATAGTTTGTAGAATTACTCGAAGCAGCAGCTAACTAGACACTGTAAACTGCATAAATTTCAGTGCAACAACGTAATCCATACCTATTCAATAGGCTGTTCGTTTCTTTCTAAGTCAACTGACTCGTCTATGAATACACGAGTCAAGTGCTAAGTTGTACTTTCCTTGAATACTTTGCAGTCAGATATACGAGCCGAATCAAACATCACAAAAATAAAATTGTGCGGAGTTAGATCCAAACAAACAAGCTTGAAGTCCTCCTCAACTCATATATAAAAATGGACGCAACACCTTCTTGAAAAAAATGGACGCAACACATTTTTGAGAATGAAGACCGGAGACGGAAGTAGTCGAGTCTAAGTTATAATGGGATTCACCACTACATGACAAGGTCCAAAAGTCATATGGGCTTATAATTATTCAGGAAATTTAAGTTCAGGATAGAATCACCCAAAAGTGTAAAAGTCATCCTTGGTTTTGCGTCGTGTTAATTAGGGGTGTGTAACGGACGGACGGTTGCGAATTAGGGGTCACCCGTAACCGAACCGTTAAAGTTACGGATTTGCAAAATTGAATCGTGACCGGCCCAATCACCCGCGGATTTAATCTTTGCGGATCCGCGGATTGTACGGGCCGGTTGCGGATTAACCGCGGATTTGACCTAGTTTTGATTGTACTTGTTGGGCCTAAATTCAGTTAGTGTCTTAACTTAGTTTTGATTGTATTCAGTTAGTTAACTTAGTTTTGGTTCTATTTGTTGGGCCTAAATTCAGTTAGTGTTTTAAGGACTTTACTTCTTTCTCTTTGGGCCTAAATTCATTTAGTTAACTAAGTGATCAAAGAACTTCACTTCTTTCTCTTTGGGCCTAGGTTCATACTCAGGTAAGAAAACTTTGCTTCTTTCTACGGTTGCGGTAATCCGCGGTTTTCAAATAACAACCGCAACCGCACCGCATGCGGATTTGAGAATTCCACCCGTGTCCGGCCCATACGTCTTGCGGTTTGGGTGAAATCCGCAATTTTGCGGACGGATACGGGTTAAATCCGCGGTTCCGGTTTTTATGCTCACCCCTAGTGTTAATAGGAGGGAAGTAGTCAAATCTAAGTTATAATGGGCTTCACCTCTACATGACAAGGTCCAAAAATCATATGTGCTTATAATTACAGGAAATTTAAGTTCAGGATAGAAACACCCAAAAGTGTAAAAGTCATTCTTGATTGAGTCGTGTTAATAAGAGGTAAGAAAACTTTGCTTCTTTCTACGGTTGCGGTAATCCGCGGTTTTCAAATAACAACCGCAACCGCACCGCATGCGGATTTGAGAATTCCACCCGTGTCCGGCCCATACGTCTTGCGGTTTGGGTGAAATCCGCAATTTTGCGGACGGATACGGGTTAAATCCGCGGTTCCGGTTTTTATGCTCACCCCTAGTGTTAATAGGAGGGAAGTAGTCAAATCTAAGTTATAATGGGCTTCACCTCTACATGACAAGGTCCAAATATCATATGTGCTTATAATTACAGGAAATTTAAGTTCAGGATAGAAACACCCAAAAGTGTAAAAGTCATTCTTGATTGAGTCGTGTTAATAAGAGGGAAATAACGGATTTCAGAAGGGAAGGATTATGAGGAGGAAGTCAAAAATTATGCGGAGGGATTGACTTTTTATAAAAATGATGAAATATCTATTTTATCCTCACTGTATCTTCTTTTATCACCCGTGTGAAGATTTGGATAGAAACGAAACTTGAAGATGATTAGATGAGTGATTGCTTGATCCTATATGTTGTGAGTTAGTTCCTCCATAGCCTTGATAATGAAAATATTGTGCTGTATAATTGTCCTCAAATCATTTGTTAGAATAGCTTAATGGGGGAAGGATATTAATAGCAGTACACGGTATTTCCAAGACTTCTTTTCCGAGAACCCTGAATCTTAAAATTTATTATCATTCATATCCCCATCTTTGCTAATCTAGTAGTATTATTAAACTATGGTCGAGAATAATCGTGAGGGGAAATGATAAAGTCGTAGATGCTTACGGATCTAGAACTATACTTGTGAACATTGCTAATCGCAATCGGCGAATACCCAACTAAAGAATTCAATCGTTTGATTGCTTTTATAAAAGGTTAGGGTTTTTTCTTTACAAAAAAGAACGATGAGGTCACTGAAGGTAGGGTGGGTAATATAAAAATAATTATTTATTTTCATTGTATTTGACTTTGACCGCAAATTAACTTGAATTTAATTAAAATCTTTCCCTCCCCAAATCAATTGTTTCCCTCCTAATAACAAAATTCTTGATTTTCCCAGTGACATCCATCTTCATGGTTATCAAATGGATACTCAATTATCCGTAACCAAAAGTAAAACTGAACCTAGTGCTCTAGGTGCGGTACTGGGTCCTAAAATCAGACTCATTCATGGGTAAAACCATTTGGAACTGATAAAATTTCAGGAGTTTACCTTTTCTTTTTTGGTAATTTTAATATAAAACAAAGAAGTGTCTGTCAAGTTTTGGCTTTAGATTTTTATGATTTCCCTTTTTTTTGTTTATGTTTGATATTCAATTAGATCATTAATAAATAAATAAAAATTCCTTTATGCTAAAATATTTTAGATTTAAGACCCGGATCTGAAATATATAAATAGTTTGGGTCTAGGTCTGGGTCCAGCAGTAACTCGAAGGAAGCAGACCCATAGATAACGTACTGCACCTGCGTTTTATAAACTCTTTTCTCTTTTGTAAACAGTCTCTATATAGATTCAAAGGCAAGTACTTCTTCCTCGCTATTATACAACTCTCCTTGTTACAATTTCAATTTCATCATTTTCTTCGTTGCTCACTAAAATCTCTTTAGAATCCTTTTTAAAGATATCTTCACTCATAATCCATTTATTCTCTTTGAAAGTTCTCTTGTTTAGATTCATTAAAGAACCACAACTAGTTTTTCAAGTTTAAGAAATGATGTTAGACTATTTATTTTGAAGAATGTTGATAGATCTAGGGTGTTATACGAGGGGTATATTATTTATATATCCCTACTTTTGACACCCAATAAATATATCCTTATACAACAATAAATATGTCCTTACTTTTTAATAACCTTATCCATTTAAAATTAGATTCCTTTAATACCCTCACCCATATAATATTTTTCTTTATTTCAAAATGCAACAAATTTATTCCTATACCACTTCACCACCACCACTAGGACCACCACCACCAACATTCAACTACCATTCCACCACCACCATTCAACAACCACCACCTAACAACCGCCACCACCACTAATATTCTACCACTACTCCTTCACCACCAGCATTACACTACCAGTCCTCCATCACCACTAGTTCGTCGTCGCCACCACCACTAGTTCGCCGCCGCCACCACTACTGGTTCAGATATTTTTGTATCAACAACAATAGTTGATCTTAATAAAAATAGAACCAACAGTAGAAGTTGATCCAATTTAGGGGATCAACAATGGTACTTGATCCAAAAAAAAAGGGATCAACAGTAGAAGTTGATCCAATTTAGGGGATCAACAATGGTAGTTGATCCCCTAAATTGGATCAACATGAAAGTTGATTCATGCAAATGGAATGAACTTGGTGTGAATCGAACACGCATCATCTGACATGGAGTCAGTCATACTACCATTGCACCATAAGTTCAACATTGGAAGAAATTTACATGATTTAAACTACAAGCATGATTATTCCAAGGAAATATTGTCAACAATAGGAGTTGAAAGGATCAACAACAGTAGTTGATCTAATAAAAAATTGAGTCAACAATAAGAGTTGATCCAATAAATGGATCAACAACCGTAGTTGATCCCATAAAAAATTGGGGCAACAACAAGAATTGATCCCATAAATGGATCAACAACCGTAGTTGATCCCATAAAAAATTGGATCAACAACAACAATTGATCCCATAGAAACAACACCAATTGATCATCACCTGTAGCTTCATAAACAACAACAACTTCATCTCCTTCATTGCAGTAACCACCAACATAACCATCAACCACCATTTATAATCCATAGCAACAACCGTCACTGTCTTCTATGAAGCTTCAACACCAATTCGAACCACCACCACCGTCGCCACCAGAACCACCACCGCCGCTGCCATTATCATCATTACTTCTCTCTTCATAATTCTATATTCCCTGTAATTCCTACACATTCATCTATTCATTTTAATCACAATCCATTAGAAGCATCAGCAGCTTCAGATTCGAACACACCCATTACTTCTCAACAACAACAAGTTCATTATCTCAATTTTATCGTAGCAGCTCTCAGATCCTCTTTTCTTAATCAAATCTAACCACCAAATCGTTCGCATACGTTACTCAAAACTTGATTTCAAAACCTAAAAAATCAGATCTCGTTTTCTTTGGATATGATTTTAAAAAACGATTATAGAAGAAAAAAAGGTTTCATATGTTGCTGATACATCTCGATTGTCGGCGGAGAAGGTAGGAGAATATGCAGAGGTGGTGACGATGAAGATGATGATGGTGGTGGTAAAGCAATGGAGATGATGGTTCGCTGCTATATGAAGAAGAAGAAGAAGTAAGTAGGGATAGATAAAAAAAAATAGATATAGGGAAAATTTGGAAGAAATAAAATCCTTATTGGACCCCTGATGGGCTTATAGATAGAGAGGGACATATTTGTTGTGTGATAAGGATATATGTAAAATCTATCAAAAGTAGGGACAAAAATTCAATTACCACTTATATGAGTGTATCTGTCAGATCTAAGACTAATTTTGATGACACTTTCTTTTCTAATTGCTACTGATGCTTATTTATCACAAGTTTAGCTTAGTAATTCACTTCTTCAAAACCACATCACCTCTAAGTTTTGAACAATGTTTTAATTATTGTTAGTCCACCTGTAGTGACAACAATGATATATAAGAATAAATTGAATTAAAGAATAAAAAAACAATGATATACAAGAATAAAAAAACAACAATGATATATAAGAATAAATTGAATTGAAGAATAAAAAATATGAATTGATTCTTAGACTTCAATGTTTTTATTGTTTAGATAACAAAATACATAACCTATTTTCAGGTGTTTATAAAAAGGACTATCCAATAAAAAAATTAGGCAATAAAACTAACCAATTGGAAGAATTACTATTAACATAACTCATGCTCGGTATGGTGGTCGAGTATCCCTTAAGCCAAACATCCATCATATTTTCCAACATATTATATGTTTCAGCCTTTAATGACTTAATAAAAATGTCTGTAATTTTAATTCATAATTTGCAAAATTCTATTTCAATCTTCTTGTTCTTCACAAATTCACATATTTGATGAAACTTTATATTAACATGATTAATTCCTTCATAAAACCCTACACTCTTGGTTAAAGCTATTTCTGGCTTATTGTCACAATATATCTTTGTTTCTATGCCTTGATTAATATAAAGTTTCTATTAAATGTCGCAGACTAAAAAAATTGACATATAACCAAACAAACGCTAGAGATAGCAACTACTTTATTCTTTTTTGACGACCAAGAAATTATACCTAGACCCATACAAAATAAGAAACCAGAAGTATCCGTACGATATATTTTATCACCTATCCAAATTGTTTATCTGTATAACCAACAAGTTTAGACTTACTATACGATACATAAAGAATACCGTCAATAATTATGTACCTTTTACGTTATTGAAAGATCGTTTTTGCATCTTGTAGAGCTTGACTAGGTATCTTCACGAATCGACTAATCAAATCAACTTCAAATACAGTATCATGCGTAGTTACTGTCAAGTAGGATAAGCTCCCTACTGGTTGACGATAATGAGTTTGATTGATTAATTATCATCATTACCAATCTGATCCCAGCACACCTGAGCTTCCACCAGTGTCTTTATAGGAATGCATAAATCCATCTTACACCGCTTCTACAATATTATTATATTCTATTAAGTGTACCGTGCTCATGGTGCCTTCTCAGCCCCGCACAACACTTTCTTTAACCATAAAGCCTTACATTCCTTTTTTCTTCTTCAGATAACCAATAAGTTGATCCACAAATACCCCTTTTTCAAGTATTTCATTAAGAAAAGATTATGACATTGCTTGGTTGAACCTACCAAGCATTGGTATGTCAAGTTTAGTTGTCAAGTTAATTAGGTCTGAAACTCGGAGTCTCTTGATTTGATTACTAAAGTCAACTTCGTTAGGTTAGACTATGAACATATAAATGTTGAGACTTGTTCTTGTTACTCATAAAGAAGCTGAAGATCTATCGACAACAACAAAGATATCAACCTACAGTTCAGGGTTAGTTACAATATACTTGACTTGTTCAATTTCTATAATTTTTCTTTCAAGTCAGTATTTAGTTAAAACATAACATACGAAGTGAAGTTTGTTTACAATGACTTTATTATTCGTGACATTGTCATTATATTATGATCAAAGTATCAAGAAATGATATACTAGTTGTTTCTACAACCTGGGAATATGGAGTTACAAAGTATAATTTATTTATAGACTTCATATTATCGACGTTACACTAATTGGTAACTCGTTATTACCTAGTGTGTTGAAATTTCGGATGAATCCATACCTTGGAGTTATATAGTAGATAGTTCAATAAAGTAGACTTGCGAAACCTATTTCCTAGTTGAAAAGCTGATTCAAGGATCTATTCTAAGGACCAATACATAATAAGGATTTATACTAAGAGCCGACCCCATGTAAGGATCTATTCTAAGACCGATCTCTAATAAGGATCCTAGGACGATCCTAAGGATATAAATCTGGACTGATTCCTAGCAAGGATCTAGGTTAGGACCAATCCTTATATTTCTGACTGAAACCTACATTTTCGATATGTATACTAACTTATGGTTTTTGTAGACATCAAGATATATTTTGGTTATATTGGGAACATTCACATAGTGTAGATATAACGATTTGAACATATGTTAAATTCTAATATCTTAATGTTCAAGTATTTTCCTTTGCTACTCAAGGTATGATCCTGAAACCGAATTTTCAATATCTTTTATATATAGAAAATATATGCTTACCATATCCCAGAGAGTTTCATATTTGTAGTTACTATATTAGTAAAGTACATAGATGTGTACTAGCTAATTTTAGTTTTCAACTATGAGTGACACCGGTTTAACAGTTGGAATAAAGTTGGTAGTTATCGAATTCGTAAATAAATATTCATTGCATATCCTAAGGATTTTCAGAATTGGAAATACCTTGTCTCCTACTCAAGCCTTGGTCATAACACTGTAACAATGGATATTGTATTCTTACAAACTCATCCGTTGACACAGAACTTAAGTGATTGTTTAGGAATCTAACTTTTGAAGAGATGTGAGTAATCTAATCAATTCAAATATCTTGTGTTGTCTTTTTTTAAGGTCTTCTTTGAGATCAAGAAGCTTTTAATAATACCATTGGTGGGAAACTAAATCGTATTGTTATTGTAGTTTTTCGGTTAATGAATTTGATTAAGAACTAACGGTATAGTTATCCTTGGTAGATCAAACTTGTTTATTCTATGGTGATTCTCTTCTGATATAAGGCCACTGAGTTCATTTAAGTATTTGACTATCACAGATCTTGTGATTCGAGATCTGTAGATAGAACTTTTAATCAATCAACTTCAACAAACTCTGTTTTCTGTGTGTTGATCAATAGTGGAACCAAATTGTTTGTGCAGTGGTTACTTTGAAGATGGAAGACTTTTTATTTTATTATATGGTTTTTGATCTTTATGATTCTTCTTGCACACTTGATAACTGCACATAAGACTTATGTAAAGATCAAACAAACTATCTAGTTGTTTCTTCTTATAAAATTACTTGGGTAGAGCTTCTTCACTGAGATTAATAACTGAGTTGGTTACTGAAATATTAGTTCTTTTATTTTTCGGGTAACCATCCAAAGGAGTTGAAAGTGGAAGTCTTCACAAAGGTGAATCAACTCAAGATAGTGTACCTTGTCTTGGAATTCACGTGCATAGGCAAAATCGGTTATAGTCGCAGGGATACTGAAGGAAGTGACTGACGAAAGAATGTTTACTTGGTCTCAACTTTATGAAGTTGCAATAATCAATTTTTATATTGGCTTAATTATTAGAGTAATCAAAACAGGACTAGGTCGCGAGGATTTTCTGCTAGGCAATCTTCTTTGTTAGCAAAATCTTGTGTGTTGTGTGTTTTTATTTACTTCCACACTATATAATTTAATTAAAGTAAATTTACTTGTGCGTTAATCCACTTGGTACAATCCCATACTTAGTTTGGTCTTGAAATTTAATTATATACCAAGTTACATCTTGTTGAAGTATTTGTTTGGCCATTATTGTTTTGGTAGAATTACACAAGGTATGTATGTATAGGTTGATATCAAAAAGATCATGGTGTACTTGGTACTCTCATCATTTATGGAACTGACTTAGCGTTCATTTAATAAATTCGTCATTTTTTTGTGTATCCAAAGAAATAAAAAGTCGTATAGTCAAGGAGAGCTATTATCAATTCTTCATACTAATCAATTTCATTCTTTTGTTTATATCCTTTTACGATAAGTTACGTCGTAAACTTGTTGACACTAGCATCAGGATCATACTTCGCCTCTTCACAGATTGATTTCTTTCTTGGAGAAAGAGTGGACAACTCCCAAGTGTCGCTCTTCTACATGGATTGAATTTCGTTATTCACTGCATTAACCCATCCATCATTGTTTTCCGCTTCCTCATAATTATAGGAATCACAGTTTGCAAATAATATATAACTAACAAGTTATCATATTCATCATTATCATTAGTTACAATATAATCCTGACAACGAATAAGGAGAGTGCGAGTTCGTGTGGAGCCAAGAGTTCCTGACACTTGTTCCAAGAAAGAATAAGGTTCAAAAGTATTCTGATCAAGTGTTGTATGATTATTCGGTACTAAAGACATTTTTGGTTCAGGTTGTCACTTTTCATTTTCGATGACATCTAATTTTAATCCCATATATATGTTGATGGTGGTTTTTAACTTAAGGTTAAAATCGTAAAACCATAGTCAAACAGTGACGCCACTCTGGAAAGAAACATAACCTGAGTAATAATGGCTCCGCTAAATGCATTTATTGAGCCTTTCAACACGTCTGTGAGAAATTTACGGGGTACCCTTTTTAATGCTAATTAGGGTTTCGACATGCCAAACCCTAATTCCCACGTGTGCCAAAAACATACCAAACCCCAATTCTCACACCACATGTGCCAATGGAATACCATGCCAGCCACATCTTCGCGCCAAGACATGCCGACCATGCTAGCCGCACCACATGTGCCAATGGCATGCCGTGCCAGCCACACCTCCGTGCCAAGGCATGCCGACCGCACCACATGTGCCAATGGCATGACATGCCAAACACACCTCCGTGCCAAGGCATGCCAACCATGCCAGCCGCACCACATGTGCCAATGGCATGCCATGCCGCCACATCTCCGCGCCAAGGCATGCCAGCCGCACCACAATGCCAATGGCATGCCATGCCAGCCACATATCTGCGCCAAGGCATGGCAACCATGCCAGCCGCACCATAGTGCCAATGGCATGCCATGCCATCCACATATCCGCACCAAGGAATTCCAACCATGCCAGCCGCACCACAGTGCCAATGGCATACCATGCCAGCCACATCTCCGCGCCAAAGCCATGCGGCCCTACCACCATGCCGCTGGCTTCCAAACGAAGGGTTGCAGCAATCAACGACCACCCTTCCATCTGAGATGCAGATCTCGCCCGTCCAAGTTCGCCACCTAACGCATGGAAACTTCTGGCCCAAGGCCAAACATCACGGTTTATGCCGAAACCCTAATTTTGGTCGCGCCTAAAACATGCCAAAGCCATGCGGCCCTACCACCATGCCGCTGGCTGCCAAACGAAGGGTTGCAACAATCAACGACTACCCTTCCATCTGAGATGCAGATCTCAGCCGTCCAAGTTCTCCACCTAACACATGGAAACTTCCGGCCCAAGGCCAAACATCACGGTTTATGCCAAAATCCTATTTTTTGCCGCGCCTAAAACATGACAAAGCCATTCGGCCCTACCACCATGCCATTGGCTGCCAAACGAAGGGTTGCAACAATTAAAGGCTACCCTTCCACCTGAGATGCAGATCTCAACCGTCCAAGGTCGCCACCTAACGCATGGAAACTTCCGGCCCAAGGCCAAACATTGCGGTTTATACTGAAACCCTAATTTTGGCCGCGCCTAAAACATGCCAAATCCATGCGGCCCTACCACCATGCCGCTGGCTGCCAAACGAAGGGTTGCAACAATCAACGACTACCCTTCCATCTGAGATGCAGATCTCAGCCGTCCAATTTCTCCACCTAACGCATGGAAACTTCCGGCCCAAGGCCAAACATCACGGTTTATGCCAAAACCCTAATTTTGGCCGCGCCAAAAACATGCCAAAGCCATTCGGCCCTACCACCATGCCATTGGCTGCCAAACGAAGGGTTGCAACAATTAAAGGCTACCCTTCCACCTGAGATGCAGATCTCAGCCGTCCAAGGTCGCCACCTAACGCATGGCAACTTCCGGCCCAAGGCCAAACATCACGGTTTATGCAAAAACCCTAATTTTGGCCGCGCCTAAAACATGCCAAAGCCATGTGGCCCTACCACCATGCCGTTGGCTGCCAAACGAAGGGTTGCAACAATCAACGGTTACCCTTCCATCTGAGATGCATATCTCAGCCGTCCAAGTTCGCCACCTAACGCATGGAAACTTCCGGCCCAAGGCCAAACATCACGGTTTATGCCAAAACCCTAATTTTGGCCGCGCCTAAAACATTCCAAAGCCATTCGGCCCTACCACCATGTCGCTGGCTTCCAAACGAAGGGTTGCAACAATCAACGGGTACCCTTCCATCTGAGATGCAAATCTCAGCCGTCCAAGTTCGCCACCTAACACATGGAAACTTTCGTCCCAAGGACAAACATCATGGTTTTTCCAAAACCCTAATTTTGTCCGCGCCTAAAATATGCCAAAGCCATGCCGGCCCTACCACATGACGCTGACTGCAAACAAAGGGTTGCAACAATCAACGGCCACCCTTCCTACTGAGATACGAATCTCAGCCATACAAACTTTCCACCAAATGATTTATGGCAATCTCTTGGCCACGATGCCAAAATCCTAATTTGGCCGTGCCAAGAGGATGCAAGTGCTGCAACCATGCCGCTGGTTTCCAAACGAGGGGTTGCAACAATCTACGGCTACCTTTCCTCCTGAGATGCAGATCTCATACGTACAAACCTTCCACCAAATGACTCGTGGCAATGTCTTGGATGCGATGCTAACTCTTGGTCACGACACCAACTTGGATGCGATACTAACTCTCTGGTCACGACACCAACCTGGCTATGATGTCCATTGTTTGGTAACGACACCAACTTGGCTACAAACGCCAAATCCTTTGGACACACCACGCGTAGAAACATGCTACACGTTTTCCACGAAAACACTATAGACATCAAAACATGTCACAAACTGGGGGATGCTCATCTGGGTATTAGTCTGGCGGTTTACAACATGCGGCGTACACTACGCCCGTTACAAGAAAGTGTCATAAGGGTGAGGCGGTTAGTAAATACAGGAAGTAATGGTGAAAAGTTTCCTTCATTATGGAAACATCAATTCCAGGCGTTAACCGTTACCGCTTTCTTCCATTTACTCAACCATTTCCACTTCTTATGAGACCAGGGTACGTTTCTTTGCGACTTGTATAAATAGGTCTCACCTATTTATACCAAAGAACAAGTTTTTGGTCAGGAGAGGACAACACTCAGAAATCACGTTAGCTTTCTCATCTGTTATATTTCCACTTTCTGATACAAGTCGTCAAACAACTACTCTTCCCGAATAAACTATTCTGGTCTCAACACTCTCTTCGCTTCCCTCCCTAGACCAACCCTTCTCCTTCACTTTGTGATCGAAGCAAGTATGGAACGGTCATTTCTTGGTTTAGGCCGGATTGTACATATTGATCTCTCGAATCAAAGTACTCCCTTGCAGTACATTGTTTAGGGTTTAGATTCGTTTCTCACACACACACTCGAAATTACCAAAATCAGTAGAAACTGTTTTTACCCTCAAACAATTGGTGACCACAGTGGGAGATTAATCTCTCGATTACAATATGAATTTCCAACTATCGATCTCATACTTCGACCCAGTCATCAAGGCGGTAGAAGCAAACGATCCACTCAGGGATCGACGACTCAGTTACCAGAAGGCATGATTACCAGTCATGACACGAAAAGGGATGACTGGGGACTTCCCAGAGGTTAACAGAAAACGATCCGCCCAGGGATCGACGACTCGGTTATCAGGTGACTTAGGGACGACTGGGGACTTTCCACAATCGCGGCGGCGCTTCCCACAAAACTCGGACTTACACCCAGAAGATTCATTTTTCATTAGAAGATCCGAAAACCGAGTAAGTCTTACCTAGAAAAAATACATGGTTTACTACTTCAAGTTTTCACGGGAATGATAAAAACGATAGCCATGTTATGTTTCATCCCATGCTCTCTACTGACACGCAACGCTCGAGGTTCCATGGTTTTCCTGTGATGTTTGCGTCACTTGAAATAGTAACCAATACAACATTATTCTAAAACAATTCATTCCAAAAAGAATAATCCAAAACCCTCATAGATAACAGTTATCTATCAATTCAAACCAAACCATACACTATGCGTTTCAGCTGCCTTTAAAAAAAAAACTAAATAAAAAGTTCAGAAGACGGGAGTGCGTTCAAGGAAAACTATCCAGCAATGGCTTGCTCTTCTTGGAGAAATCCTCTCTCGCGCTTTCGAGATCCTCCCTTTTCAGGTTCAGCTTCCTGGACAACCTTTCAATCTCAGCCTCCTGCTGTGCGATCTCGTCCGCGTAAGGACCCTCAGCCGCCTCGGCCTGCAACTTTTCGATCTCGGAAAAACCTTCAACAAACCAATGAGAATTGAACTCGTGATCTACACACACATTGCGATGAAACCTCCAGCTTGAGATCACGTCCTCGGAAACGGTATGGCCAGTCACTTTGCACATGTCGTCAATCGAAGACAAAGCTTCCTCCACACGCTTGGACAACGCAAACCGTCTAGTGACCTTCTTGGTTGTGGCGATGTGTCCGTATTTTTCCCATATTTTGGTGTATAGTGCTTCATATTTGGCTGGTACACTGAAACCCCCAATCAACACATGATCTGGGTAAGGAACTAGATATGGAGGGGTGAAGATAGCGCCCGCAACTGAATCAACAACCAACAAAGGATTCCCAACTACAATTGCGTCAGCGATCACTGGAATGTTCTCTATTGTTTGAGTCGCGACAACACCTCCATCCCGACCAACCTCCGTTTCGAGATCACTAGGTGCGGCTGTAAGGGTTAGAGACAAAGCTGTATCGCCACAAGTCTCTATCTCGGAGCCATCTTCAGGAACGGATTCTCCCTGCGATATCATGAATTAGGCGTTTCCCAAAAAAAAAAAGGGAAAACATCCAGAAGACTCACAGATTCACTTTCAGACCCAGTAGAAGAAGACTCGGCGCTGCTGTCGGAAGAAATATTCTCATCATTACGAGATTTCGTGCTTTCCTTCTTTTCAGGCTCTTCTTCACCATGGGAAGGTTCAACACTTCCACCCACCGCCTCAAGAGACGCCGCTTTCTGACAACGTGCAATTTCGGCAAAAGCATTCACGCTGCTGAGACCCTGAACAAAACACAGAGACAGATGTTCAGAAACGAAATGAGGATTCACACGATTCAGCTAAGTCAGCGAGAAGATGACGCATACCCGGATATTGGAAGAGCTGAAAGTCACGAGAGCCTCCGGATCTGCCATACCTGTCTGAAATCCACCTGCACGATTCTTTGACCTTTGTTCCTTCGCTTGGGGACTGTCTGCATCCCGACTAGGAGACTTTCGCTTAGTTGAAGAAGGATCCCTCAGCAGCGGGTGCTTTGCCAAAACCTCGGGAGAGGGTTTACCGCGGGTATTATACACCGTATTATTCACAAAACCATGGATAGCAAGGAACTCATCCTGCCAGAACGCATTATACTTGGAAGTCATCGACGTGTTTCTTTCCGAGGGCAAGAAGGGGAGACTTTTACCCGGCGCGAGAACACTGGCGTCGAGAACGGCTGGCAACGGATTCTCTGAAGCAACCGGCTGAAGAGCAAGAGGGACTCCTTGGTCAAAGCCCATATGTCGAGCTGCCCGATCAATATTATAGGAGACTACCTGGAATGATCCTTGAAAGAAAAATGGTATACAACCAGGCACGCAACTTCGCATGAATACAACCTCTCCAACACTCATATTCCTTTCTCCAGAGAGAAAAGACATGTTCGGAACAGAAGAAAAAGTGTTAACCTGAACTATGGATGCACACATCGGGGCCCACAGATGAAAGTTGACCGCGTACGAATTGTCGAGAAAATCAACCAGGTTTGAACCGACTCTTGGGCACCCATTCGACCAGCGAAGTATCCTCGAACCGCCACAAGCCTCGGGAAGTGAAGCCAACGGTTTAGGAGTGTATCCCTCGAAATGCTCCCATAACCATTCCTGAAGGAAAGCGTCATGGACATACGAGTCCACTTTCATGTAGCCATTTGAAGCGCGCATGTCTGCAACCAGATGATCCAAGTGTGTGTACAGAGAACTGAGAAATAAGCCGCCAATGGGGAGAACGACGCCTTTCGCTAATTTTATGGAAAGCTTGATAAGTTCCGACCTTATCTCCTTCCTACCAGATCCATCATCGAAAATATCTCTGGATAACCAAAGAGCCAAGAAGGCCTTGACATGAAGCGTACTATTCTTTTGATCCGGCTCCAACTCATCGGGAAACCATTGAGACACCCACTAGATGTAGAAACACCTCGTCTCGTTTTCCTTCCAAACGAACCTTTTCAACTTTGCAACCAAAGCGGCGCGCGTCTCTTCTTCATCTTCTGACAACTTGATATCGAGGTAACCTGTTGTTGATGGTGGTTTTTAGCTTAGGATTAAAATCGTAAAACCGTACAACTGACATGACGTCACTATGACCATTAACACATTTATTGAAGCAGCATGCCTACGTAAGAATTACCAGGGTACCCTTTTTTTATGTGTCATGTTCCACGACAGAACCCTTAACATTGACCGACATCATCTATGTAAAACCTTAATTCTCATGCTACCGTGCCAAGGCATGCTAACCATGCCAGCCGCACCACTGTGCCAATGGAAAACCATGCCAGTCACATCTCCGCGCCAAGGAATGCCAACTAATGTAGTTTTGAAAGTGGTAGTAAAGTTCGTTCAACTCGGACTTGATAAGATTGGGTTCTAGACTTAAAATAAAAATAGAAAATATATATACAAAAGGTTTGTCACAATGTCGAGAGATACTGAGACTCAGGATTCCACCAAATTCCATTCATGTGATTCAAATAATAATTCCAATCAATTATAGATCAAATACTAAAAATATGGACTCTTATTCTTTGCCAAAAGTAGATTTTTGAAAAGCAATGATTGTAAATCAAAAGCATGATGTATCAAAAATACATAGACCAAGCATACACCATCAAACGAAATCACACCCATTCAATAAAAATCATAAATCGATTAAAAATCAATGCAAATAGTCATAAAAGAATTATTAGAATTACCACATGCGTGAAATAGGGCTTCCTCTGTCATCCCAGTGTTTGGGTTTAGCTCCTCATATTAATCAATTGCTCAAAATACATGTTTATAGCCCAAAAGTTGATTAAAAGATGAAATAGTGCTAAAGCAGTGAGTTTAAGACTGCCAGAAAGGGTCACAGAAGAACGATAAATTAAAAGTGCTGCTACGCTGTTGTTTTAAGACCGTCAGCCGCTGGTCGTAGTCACTGTTGAAGAACGACTGTCAGTGAAGGTCTGTTCTTCGTGTTCTTCAACAGCAGCAACAACAGAAAAATATTTTGATCAAACTCTGATTTCTTCTTCTATGGCTCTCCTAAGGTTCCCAAACTTTCGACACCTCTTCTATATGACCCAACCAATCTATTTATATCAAAAAGACCGATTAAATCTCTTCAGAATCTTCCAAAATCTCTTCCTTTCTCTTCACGGCAAAGTTGCGGCAATTTCGTGTTTTAGAGTTTCTACGCGTTTCTGAGCTTTCCTTTTGATTCTAAACTCTTCCTTAGACATATATGAATCTTTGGGAAGGTTTATAGCTCTTTAGTCTCTCTAGAATTTCCTAAAACAAGTCACACACGTGACTTTCCATATTTTGTTGTTGAGGTAAAAATCCGTCGATTGAGCCCAAGTTAATTGTTTCCAACACCCATATTAGATTCCTAGACCCATAAGGAGTCTATCCTATGAAAATCAGAGGTTTAGTCGACCTCAAACTCCTCCAAATCACGCAAACAAATCTGCCAGAGATGTTTCTCTTTTCCCTCCAATTTCAAAATTCAAAAGGTGAAGGTGACCTCCCCCTAGTAATTAGGTTACCCCTTATCAAGGGTGCTGGGGTCCGCATAACACTTGTCCCTTGGGTGCCTTTAGTAATTTTTCTGGGATGTTTTCAACACTTTTTCGGGGTTCCTCCGGGATATTTGTGGGGTGTCTCTGGCATACTTCTGGGGTGCTTCTGGTACGTTAACTACGGAGGTTCAAATGCCACATTTTGAGCCAATTTCGCCGCAAAAGCTTATTTCTCCAAAAACACCTACAAAGACATTAAATAACCAAATAAGTACAAAATCGAGCACTAACTATATGTACAATTGGGACAAATTAGACACATAAATGCGTCTATCAAATACCCCTAAACTTATTATTTGCTAGTCCCGAGCAAATCAAAACTACAAAATAAAATCCTAACTCACTGTCGCAGGCATCGTCGATTGCATTTAGCGTATGCAATAAGCCTTTAAACCCCTAGGTGTCCCTAGTGGCCGAGTTATAGTCTCGGGAGGGCTTACTAGAGATATACCCACAAAACCTTAATACTCCAGACCCTAGCTATCTACAACGAACCTTGGAAGGCATTAAAGAATCTCTTTGGTTGGCATACTTATTGACTACAAGAGGAAGTACCCTGATGCGAAATTCCAATTGATGTACACAAGTTTGCACTCAAGCATACTAAAATTCATATATAAGTGACAGAGCTCTACTCAGATAGTTGCACTATGGACATCATATTCGTAGTCAAACTAATCACATGGAAAGATTAAGAGATGGATATAGAAAAACATAGATGTTGTTGATGTTGACCAAATGATCGACGTTTCACATATCTGTCTGAAGGCCACTGCTAAAATGAACCTATCCTAATGGACTGAGATACCGGTCTGACTAATATCAACACTGCTGGCATATACAAGGGAACCAGCGGCCGATAACCTAAATCTAGATCAAAAAACTGGCATATACAAGGGAACCAGTGGTTGACTACATAGAATAATAACCTTTTTTCTCGATTTTTTTTTAACGGCATGAATAGATCTTTTGGATCCAAGCGCATGCTTCTTGTCAGCATATTACACGATAGTTCCCACGGGTCCTTCATTCCACGCTTGTTTAGGCGACGGAGACAGGGAGAACACACACATATTTCTATCCAAGTGTTAATATTTATTCCGATTGGTCTAATTGGTCCGGTCTCAACTTTTTTTTTTTTTTTTATATAGTAACTCAATCACTCTAATTCACCCTAGCAGTGGTAACAACTTGAATCGTGTGCCCCACCTAATCACTTAGAGAAACATGGTTTAAAAACAAAATAAAATAAAATAGAAGTGAAAAGGACTCAACGAGATATGGTGAAACTATCATGTTATTTCTAACACCTGAGCTCTGTGCTTTTATGAATAGACTTTTCTAGATGTTTCCATCTAATCAGATTGGTTCCTCAACTCCTACGATCAAAATGCTTCCATCCACTTAGATTAGTTAGTGCAATCCTCAATAGGCATAAATTTCTAAGTTCTGGAGTTTATTTATTCATACTACAACTAAAAAGTTTCCCCCATACCCCCAAACTTAAATCTAACATTGTCCTCAATGTTCTAAAGATAAAATTAAAAGCATGAACAAGGAGAAACTGTTATCATTTGAAGCAAAAGAGATAAGGAAAGATATTACCATGTTCCATGAGATTGGGTTACCTCCCAAAAAGTACTAAATTTAAAGTCTTCAGCCAGACGTCAAATACCACAAAATGGTTAATTACCTTTCAAATCATATATCAATAGTCGAAACAACTGTGGGTCAACAAAAGCAAATAAAATTGCCACAATTATCAGACAACTGCACCAAATCAGAAAAATGAACAGACATAGCACATCCTCATCCAAGGTTTCCTGCAAGACAACTGGGTTTTTCTGTTGTGCCCATTTGGGCTTCATATGAGTGTCTTGACAAATTGACTCATTCGAACAACAAGTCTTTAGAATTTCCTCCTGGACAATATCAGGAGGATCCGGTTGCGGAGTCGGAAGTGACTCAAGTAATACCTCAGGTACACTAGGCTCGAATCCCAAGTTAGGGACTTCTAATGGAGATAATTGACCATTACTACCCCCAAACTTAGGGTAGTCAGTATTCTCGGAAAAACCTCTAACTATTGCTTGAATTTTTCTGGATCCTCAGAGTCTTTAAAATACTCAAGAGCTTCTTCTAGTTCATTACCCCCAAACTTAGGGTCAACACTACTCTCCATAAGGCCTAGCACTATGGCTTGAATCTCAGGGTCCGTAGAGTCTTTAAAGTACTCAAGATCTTCTTCTAGTTCAAAAGTTTGGTCACCTAACTGACTTAAGAGAATTTCCTCATCAAGTTCATCTAAGGAATCACCAAATAAAGTTTCGTCCCAATTATCCTGAGTTAGATCCTGAACTAAAGTGTTAATCATATTCAGTTCTTCTAAATCATCGGAAGGTTGTCTATTAACATTAAATACATTTAGTTCAGTGGTCATATTACCAAAGGATATGTTCATAAGTACGGTCCTACAGTTGATGAAAACGTTAGCTGTGGCTAAAAATGGGCGACCTAAAATCACCGGTATTTGAGCACTAGGATCCTGAACAGGCTGAGTATCTAGAACAACGAAATCCACTAGATAAATAAATTTATCAACCTCAATCAGAACATCCTTTATGACACCACGAGGTATTTTGACAGACCTATCAGCTAATTGCAATGTCATTTTAGTCGGTTTCAACTTACCAAGACCTAGCTGGTTGTATACATGATAAGGGAGTAAGTTCACACTAGCTCCTAAGTCAAGCAATGCCTTATCTACTGAATAATTACCGATCACACAAGATATGGTGGGGCATCCAGGGTCTTTATACTTAGGGGTGTTTGGTTCAGAAGGATTGAACTTACCTGACCAGCTAAAAAGGCTTTCTTATGGACATTAAGCTTACGCTTTCGTGTACAAAGGTCCTTAAGGAACTTGGCATAAGCAGGCATTTGCCTAATTGCTTCTAATAAAGGGATGTTAATGTTTACCTGCTTAAATATCTCTAGTATTTCGTTGAAAGTCGACTCTCTCTTTGTTGGAGCTAACAACTGTGGATATGGGGCTTTGGGTACAAAATGAGACCTGTCGGAACCACATTGGCATCACTAGAAATTTTATCGGTTTCTTCAGTTAGTGGCTCCTTCTGGGGCTCATCTTGGGAACTAGAAGGTGGATCTACAGTATGTCCACTATTAGGCATGGCTACCTTATTGTCTACCGTTTTACCACTCCTAAGGGTTGTGACAGAATTCACTTGATTAAATGGTTTTGCACCTACTTCATTAACTCCTCTAGGGTTGGGTATCGGTTGACTAGGGAACTTACCTTTTTCTCTTAGAGACTCATTGATCAGACTAACCTGGTCTTTCAATTCAGAAATGGCCTGATATGTTCTTGTCCTATCCTATTACTAGCTTTATGCTTTGTGAAAGCAATTGACGCATATTTTCAGTATTTTGAATAAACGAGGTGAGAGTTTCCTCTAGACTTAAGATTTTCTTATCAGACTGATTCTGAAACTGAGTTGATCCTGAAGTATTCTTAGTATAGCCAAAACCTGGGGGAACATTAGAATTACTAAACTGACCTTGGTCCTTAGACCATGAAAGGTTCGGATGGTTTTCCAACCAGGATTATAGGTTTCTGAATATGGGTCAAACTTCTGACGGTTATCAAACCTAGTGTTATTATAGAGAGCATTGGCTTGCTCTTTATTATTCTGGCATTCCCAAAAAGGCTCTACTCTACCACTAGTGTGACCCAATTCTAAAGCTTCTAACCTTTTTGCTATAGCAGCAATTTTGGCATCTGATTCATAGCCTCCTTCTACCCTATTAACGTTTCCTCTACCTAGAAGAATTGTTCTCTTGGGTTCCCTACAATATTCCCATTGCTGGGTCTTTTCGGCGATTTCATTCAAAAATTCCATCGCCGCATCAACAGTTTGGTTTTCAAAACCACCAGTGCATAGAGACTCAACCATGGTTGTTGTCGAATAATCTAAACCCTCATAAAGGATTTGAACTAGCCTAACCTTTTCTAAACCATGATGAGGACATTGGGCTAATAAGTCATTGAACCTTTCCAAATACCTATATAACGATTCTCCCTCCTGTTGAGAAAATGTGCAGATTTGCGTCCTAATAGACGATGTTTTGTGCCTAGGGAAAAACTTGTTCAAAAAGGCAGATGTAAGTTGTTCATATGTTTCTATTGAACCGGAAGCCAAACTATATAGCCACGATTTGGCTTTATCTTTCAGGGAAAAAGGAAATAACCTAAGTTTCAAAGCATCATCATCAAGGTCTCTAATCTTTAGGGTACTACAAATTTCCTCAAAATCCCTAACATGGAAGTATGGGTTTTCATTTTCTTTCCCTAAAAAGATTGGAGCATCTGTAGGGTCCCAGGCCTAAGTTCATAATTTGCTTCAGTTTCGGCTAACCTGATACAAGAAGGACGAGTAGTCCTAGTTGGGTTCAACAAAGCTTTCAAAGTTGCCATTGCTGGCACTATCGGGATATTTGGGATTCTATGCAATCACAAAACAAGGCTGACTCAACCAAATCAAACCTAATTTTCTAGCAAACAAAAAGCATGATGGTTCCACTTAGATTGTTTCTAGACCAGCTTCTATTCTTTCGAAAAGGAACTCGTTACAATCTGAGCAAACCCCTCTGGAATCAATCCGAGTCAAAGTAAGTTGAATCGAGGCGAGGGAAGCTCAGTGGAGCTTTGATACCCAAGGCCTCACCGGTTACAAGGCGGCGCAGTCACGCATTCAACTCACAGAAACCATCATGAACTTCGAAGTATGCTCAAAAGAGTAACCATATCGAACGACTTTTCTATTAAGCTCGTTACCCTATCGGTCTCGTTCTAGTCAAAATTTTAGGCTTAGGTTCGCGTTTGGTTTCGTTTTCCTAAGGCGGGCAAGAAGAGAACGGTGATGAAATCCGAACCCTTATCTTGTATGGCCAGTCCTTTCCCTTTACTAGGAAATTAAAGCAGCCGTTTTCAAGTCCTCAGCATATATGCAAACGAAGGAATACAGTAAACCCGCTGACAGGGGATTCGCGGGTGTTTCGAAAAACTTACCTCCCGTACCAGACGGGCGAAGAACCGCTGAAGTCGACTCTGGCCACGATTCCTATGTCATGTACGAACCCGAGGGGCCGAGGCGATATCGTAATCACCGTCCTTCTCTGCACACAGTTTTTATTTAAACCAACCCTTCCGTAGGGTTTAAAAATAATAATGTCCCAGTCCAAAAATAAAGTCCAAAAAGTGTCCAAAAATAAAAAGAAAAATTACAAAAAATAAAACCCTATTTACAGTTTCTAAAAATAAACCAAAATAACTATATACAAAATCTTCTTCTTCACTCCTTTCGGATTCCTCTTTTCTTTCCTTCTTTGGCGATGCTTTCCTTTTATAACACTTTTTCTTTCCTTGTAGCTTCGCTCGAAATCTGAAAAGAATCAAAAAATACCAAAGGCGTAAAAGAGAACAAAAATTCTAAAAAAATAAAATAAATCTAAAACCTAAAACCTAATACAAATCCGCGTCGGCGGTGCCAAAAATTGATGTAGTTTTGAAAGTGGTAGTAAAGTTCGTTCAACTCGGACTTGATAAGATTGGGTTATACACTTAAAATAAAAATCGAAAATATATATACAAAAGGTTTGTCACAATGTCGAGAGAGACTGAGACTCAGGATTCCACCAAATTCCATTCATGTGATTCAAATAATAATTCCAATCAATTATAGATCAAATATTAAAAATATGGACTCTTATTCTTTGCCAAAAATTAGATTTTTGAAAAGCAATGATTGTAAATCAAAAGCATGATGTATCAAAAATACATAGACCAAGCATACACCATCAAACGAAATCACACCCATTCAATAAAAATCATAAATCGATTAAAAATCAATGCAAATAGTCATAAAAGAATTATTAGAATTACCACATGCATGAAATAGGGCTTCCTCCGTCATCCCAGTGTTTGGGTTTAGCTCCTCATATTAATCAATTGCTCAAAATACATGTTTATAGCCCAAAAGTTGATTAAAAGATGAAATAGTGCTAAAGCATTGAGTTTAAGACTGCCAGAAAGGGTCACAGAAGAACGATAAATTAAAAGTGCTGCTACGCTGTTGTTTTAAGACCGTCAGCCGCTGGTCGTAGTCACTGTTGAAGAACGACTGTCAGTGAGGGTCTGTTCTTCGTGTTCTTCAGCAGCAGCAACAGCAGAAAAATATTTTGATCAAACTCTGATTTCTTCTTCTATGGCTCTCCTAAGGTTCCCAAACTTTCGACACCTCTTCTATATGACCCAACCAATGTATTTATATCAAAAAGACCGATTAAATCTCTTCAGAATCTTCCAAAATCTCTTCCTTTCTCTTCACGGCAAAGTTGCGGCAATTTCGTGTTTTAGAGTTTCTACGCGTTTCTGAGCTTTCCTTTTGATTCTAAACTCTTCCTTAGACATATATGAATCTTTGGGAAGGTTTATAGCTCTTTAGTCTCTCTAGAATTTCCTAAAACAAGTCACACACGTGACTTTCCATATTTTTCTGTTGAGGTAAAAATCCGTCGATGAGCCCAAGTTAATCGTTTCCAACACCCATAATAGATTCCTAGACCCATAAGGAGTCTATCCTATGAAAATCAGAGGTTTAGTCGACCTCAAACTCCTCCAAATCACGCAAACAAATCTGCCAGAGATGTTTCTCTTTTCCCGCCAATTTCAAAATTCAAAAGGTGAAGGTGACCTCCCCCTAGTAAATAGGTTACCCCTTATCCAGGGTGCTGGGGTCCGCATAACACCTGTCCCTTGGGTGCCTTTAGTAATTTTTCTGGGATGTTTTCAACACTTTTTCGGGGTTCCTCCGGGGTATTTCTGGGGTGTCTCTGGAATACTTCTGGGGTGCTTCTGGTACGTTATCTACGGAGGTTCAAATGCCACATTTTGAGCCAATTTCGCCACAAGCTTATTTCTCCAAAAACACCTACAAAGACATAAAATAACCAAATAAATACAAAATGGAGCACTAACAATATATACAATTGGGACAAATTAGACACATAAATGCGTCTATCACCAACAATGCCAGCCGCACATGTGTCAATGAAAAACCATGCCAGCGACATCTCCGCGCCAAGGCATGCCAACCATGCCAACCGCACCACTTTGCCAATGGAAAACCATGCCAGCCGCACCACTGTGCCAATGGAAAACCATGCCAGCCACATCTCCACATCAAGGCATGCCAACCATGCCAGCCGCACCACTATGCCAACGACAAACCATGCCAGCCACATCCCCACACCAAGGCATGCCAACCATGCCAGCCGCACCACTGTGTCAATGGCAAACCATGCCAGCCACATCTTCGCGCCAAGGAATGCCAACCATGCTAGCCGCACCATGCGCCAATGGCATGCCAAACCCTTGGCCCCACCATGCCAAGCCAACCGCACCTTGCCTTGGTCCCAACCATGCTATCCGCACCATGCGCCAATGGCATGCCAAACCCTTGGCCCCACCATGCCAAGCCAACCGCGCCTTGCCTTGGCCCCAACCATGCTAGCCTCACCATGCGCCAATGGCATGCCAAACCCTTGGCCCCGCCATGCCAAGCCAACCGCACCTTGCCTTGACCCCACCATGCCAAGCCGGCCATACCAAACCCTTGGCCCCGCTATGCCAAGCCATCCGCGCCATTGGCCTTAGCCCCACCATGTCGGCCTTCCCCATGCGGCTACCAAAACGAAGGCGTGCGACGATCAACGTCCACCCTTCCATCCTGGATGAAAATCCTAGCTGTCCAAGGTCGCCAAACAACGCATGGTAACCTTTGGCCCAAAATCCTAGTTTTGGCCACGCCAAACCGCGCCAAGGCATGCCATGCAACATGTGCCAATGGCATGCCAACCACCTTGACGCGCCACACCATGTCGGCCTTCTCTATGCGTCTACCAAAACGAAGGCGTGCAACGATCAACGACCACCCTTCCATCTTAGATGCAAATCCTAGCCGTCCAAGGTCGCCAAACGACGCATGGTAACCTTTGGCCCAAAACCCTTGTTTTGGCCACGCCAAACCGCGCCAAGGCATTCCATGCCACATGTGCCAATGGCATGCCAACCACCTTGCCGCACCATACCGTGCCGGCCTTCCCTGTGCGGCTACCAAAACGAAGGCGTGCGACGATCAACGACCACCCTTCCATCCTAGATGCAAATCCTATCCGTCCAAGATCGCCAAACGACGCATGGTAACCTTTGGCCCAAAACCCTAGTTTTGGCCACGTCAAACCGCGCCAAGGCGCGCCATGCCACATGTGCCAATGGCATGCCAACCACCTTGCCACGCCATACCATGTCGGCCTTCCCCATGCGGCTACAAAAACGAAGGCGTGCGATGATCAATGGCCACCCTTCCATCCTAGATGCAAATCCTAGCCGTCCAAGGTCGCCAAACAACGCATGGTAACCTTTGGCCCAAAACCCTAGTTTTGGCCACGCCAAACCGCGCCAAGGCATGACATGCCACATCTGCCAAATGGAATGCCAATCACCTTGTCGCGCCATACCATGCCGTCCTTCCCTATGCGGCTACCAAAACGAATTCCTGCAACAATCAACGACCACTTTTTTATCTAAGATGCAGATCTTAGCCGTCCAAGGTTACCAGCTAACGCATGGCAATATTTGGCCCTAGTTTGATCGCGCCTAAACAAAGACAAAACCCTAACTTTTGGATGCGCCTAAACTAGGCCACGTTAAAGCCATATTGATCATACTTTCATGCCACTGTCTACCAAACGAAAGGTTGCAATAATCAACGGCTACCTTCCTTTTAAGGTGCAAAATCTCGACCGTCGAAGGTCACCACTGAGCCGGCAAGTCTCCCAAGATCAACTTACCAGACAACAACAACATGCTACATGTTTTCCACGAAAACATTCGAAACATCAACACATGTCACAAACTGGGGGATGCTCATTGGGTATTGGTTTAGCGGTTTACAGCGTGCAGCGTACACTACGCTCGTTATAAGAAAGTGTCATAAGGATGAGGCGGTTAGTAAATACAGGGAGTAATGGTGAAACGGTTTCTTTTATGGAACATCAATTTCAAGCGTTACCGGTTACCACCTCCTCCCATTTACTCACCCATTTTCCATTTCTTAATGAGACCAGAGTACGTTTCACTTCGACTTGTATAAATAGGCATTACCTATTTCCACCGAACAACAAGTTCTGGTCAGGAGCATACAACACTCAGAAAACGTTTTCTAGCTTTCCCATCTGTTAGCTTCCCACTTTTTTATACAAGTCACAAAAAAACTACTCTTCCAAAATCAACTATTCTAGTCTCAACACTCTCTTTGTTTCCCTCTCCAAAACCAACCCTTCTCCTCCTCTTTGTGACCGAAGCAAGTCTGGAACGGCCATTTCTTGGTTTAGGCCGGATTTGTACAGATTGATATCTCGAATCTAAAGTACTCCCTTGCAGTACATTGTTTAGGGTTTAGACTCGTTTCTCACCTACACGCCCGAAATTACCAAAATCAACAGAAACCGCTTTCACCCTCAAACACCTGTTATGGGAAGATTCAGCAGAACGACCACACTTTCTAAGGAGATAGTCATTTCGCTCCACCTACATACGGGCGTGCAAGTATCGGGACACCACTTGGAGATAAAAGCAACCAAACCCGGGATATCTTTCCTAACTTGAAGCGTTGCAGAGGCAGTGACATCATCAATGATTTTCGCCCCGGTCAATCTAGCTCTTACACAGTCTTAGATTATCATGAATCACATCCATTTGTCGAAAGAACGCAATGGACTCACGCTGATTTTAAAGTCAATAGGAGAAGCATGGTACTCTCCTCTGTGGAGACAGAACCGCATTACACCCTCTGGTCGAACCGACCGGGTCCTTCTTTCATCTTCTGAATCGGTCAGAAGAATCGGCACATACTTGGGATGATTTCTCCTAGCTGTGGAAGAAGACATCGTGAAGAATTCATCATCCATGTTTGGTTTGGAGTTGCCAACGTCTTTTGGTACATCAAGACTTTTCTCAGGTGACATCCTAACGAAAATTTATTACGCTTTCTCTATCGAAGTAACTACACTTAAAACAAAACAAAGAGAAGTTACTACAAGGTGCATGAAAGCTATTTTGTCAGCAATGGAGAATCCATTTTAGGCGCGAGCCAACTTGTTTTAAGTTACAAATTCATAACACGCATAACCGAAGAAATGGAGACTACCAAACCCTACAAATCCACGGAAAGCACACCCCTTGCAAAGCCGCACCTTGCAGCGGAAAGTACGCAACTGACCAAGAAAGCGTGCTCCACCGCGGAAACTATACACACGGCCACACCAAGGAAAGAGGAAACCCTAAAAAACTAGGTTTTCATGGGAGAGGAATTGGTGGCAGTCACCTGCCCGTGCATACCTAATATGGCATAATAATTGAGGTGTTTACGCTGAAATATTTCTACAAGTTCATAGAAGATATACCTATGGATAGGGTTTGCGCCAATAATAATAATAAAAAAAAAGAAATTTAAAGAGAAACCCTGGAGTACATACCTGGAATGCTTACTCGCTTTATTGCCAGCACTCTGCCGCTAGCACAAGGACGTGAGAATAAAGGTACAAGATAAAAGTAGAGCGACCTCTTTTATGGGCATGACACTTTTAGAATTTGAACAAGGAAAGGATTCCCTATTGGAGCCGTGAATGGAAGAAAGGCAATTGGGACCGCAAGAACAAGTATCACGGTACCCAAACAGTCCGCGCCATGCCTTGCCTCACCGTGCCGAGAATTCGTGCCATGCCTTGCCAAGTCCAAGTCAGTGTCATGCCAGGCCAATAGTCCGCACCCTGCCGCATCAAGTCCCTGCCACGCCAAGTCCAAGCCAACGTCCGAGCTAAGACAACGCCTGCGGATCCTTTCCAAGCCGCGCGATACTTGCGGCTCCCATTCCAAGCCGACCAATGCTGACGGCTCCATTCCAAGCCGATCCAATGCTAGCGGCTTCCCTTCACGTCAAATCTACACTAACGGCTCCGTTCCGCGTTCTGAAGCCTAGCCCAGAGGATTCACAACCATTTCAGACCAAGGCAAACAACTTGCGTCTCAACCAGCGATCGCCTCTATCACCCCGCAGCCTAACCTGCAGTGCCACGAGCAGCATTTATGCAAAGCTGCCAAATGCAAGTATCACGGATTATACTTACTTCCCGAAAAAGGTTAGACGGATCTTCCTGACCATTTTTTATGACCTGTGTTTCGATTCTGTCCTTGTCTGTCACCATCTTATGATTACCTCGCAACAATGCCCCTTTTTCGAGCTAAGCAGGGGACTTAATGTTGATGCTGGTTTTTAGCTTAGGGTTAAAATCGTAAAACCATAGTCAAACAGTGACGCCACTCTGGAAAGAAACATAACCTGAGTAATAATGGCTCCGCTAAATTAATTTATTGATCCTTTAAACACGTTTGTGAGAAATTTACGGGGTACCTTTTTTAATGCTAATTAGGGTTTCGACATGCCAAACCCTAATTCCCACGTCACTGTGCCAAAAACATACCAAACCCCAATTCTCACACCACATGTGCCAATGGCATACCATGCCAGCCACATCTCCGCGCCAAGGCATGCCAACCATGCTAGCCGCACCACATGTGCCAATGGCATGTCGTGCCAGCCATACCTCCGCGACAAGGCATGCCAACCATGCCAGCCGCACCACATGTTCCAATGGCATGACATGCCAGCCACACCTCCGTGCCAAGGCATGCCAACCATGCCAGCCGCACCATATGTGCCAATGGCATGCCATTCCATCCACATCTCCGCACCAAGGCATGCCAACCATGCCAGCCGCACCACAGTATCAATGGCATGCCATGCCAGCCACATCTCCACGCCAAGGCATTCCAAACATGCCAGCCGCATCACAGTGCCAATGGCATGCCATGCCAGCCACACCTCCGCGCCAAGGCATGCCAACCATGCCAGTCGCACCACAGTGCCAATGGCATACCATGCCAGCCACATCTCCGCGCCAAATCCATGAGGCCCTACCACCATGCCGCTGGATGCCAAACGAAGGGTTGGAACAACCAACGACTACCCTTCCATATGAGATGCAGAGCTCAGCCGTCCAAGTTCGCCACCTAACGCATGGCAAATTCCGGCCCAAGGCCACACATCACGGTTTATGCCGAAACCCTAATTTTGACCGCGCCTAAAACAAGCCAAAGCCATGCGGCCCTACTACCGTGCCGCTGGCTGCCAAATGAAGGGTTGCAACAATCAACGGCTACCCTTCCATCTGAGATGCAGATGTCAGCCGTCCAAGTTCGACACCTAACGCATGGCAACTTCCGGCCCAAGGCCGAACATCACGGTTTATGCCAAAACCCTAATTTTGGACGCGCCTAAAACATGCCAAAGGCATTCGTCCCTACCACCATGCCGCTGGCTGCCAAACGAAGGGTTACAACAATTAACGGCTACCCTTCCATCTGATATACAGATCTCAGCCGTCCAAGTTCGCCACCTAACGCAAGGCAACTTCAATCCCAAGGCCAAACATCACGGTTTATGCCAAAATCCTAATTTTGTCCGCACCTAAAACATGCCAAAGACATGCGGCCCTACCACCATGCCGTTGGATGCCAAACGAAGGGTTGCAACAATCAACGGCTACCCTTCCATCTGAGATGCAGATCTCAGCCATCCAAGTTCGCCACCTAACGCATGGAAATTTCCGGCCCAAGGCCGAACATCATGATTTATGCCAAAACCCTAATTTTGGCCGCGCCTAAAACATGCCAAAGTCATTCGGCCCTACCACCATGCCGCTGGCTGCCAAACGAAGGGTTGCAACAATCAACGTCTACCCTTACATCTGAGATGTAGATCTCGGCCGTCCAATTTCGCCACCTAACGCATGGAAATTTCTGGCCTAAGGCCAAACATCGCGGTTTTTCCAAAACCCTAATTTTGGCCGCGCCTAAAATATGCTAAAGCCATGCCGGCCCTACCACATGCCGCTGGCTTCAAACAAAGGATTGAAACAATCAAAGGCCACCCTTCCTCCTGAGATACGAATCTCAGCCATACAAACTTTCCACCAAACGATTTATAACAATCTCTTGGCCACGACGCCAAAACCCTAATTTGGCCGTGCCAAGAGCATGCAAGCGCTGCAACCATGCCGCTGGTTGCTAAACGAAGCGTTGCAACAATATACGGATACCTTTACTCCTGAGATGCAGATATCATCCGTACAAACCTGACACCAAACGACTCGTGGAAATGTCTTGTCTGCGATGCTAACTCTTGGCCACGACACCAACTTGGCTGCGATGCTAACTCTCTGGTCATGGAACCAACCTGGCTGCGATACCCATTGTTTGGTCACGACACCAACTTGTCTACAAACGCCAAATCCTTTGGCCACGCCACACTTAGCAACATGCTACACGTTTTCAACGAAAACACTCGAGACATCAAAACATGTCACAAACTGGGGGATGCTCATCAGGGTATTGCTCTGGCGGTTTACAACATGCGGCGTACACTACGCTCGTTACAAGAAAGTGTCGTAAGGGTGAGGCGGTTAGTAAATACAGGAAGTAATGGTGAAACGTTTCCTTCATTATGGAAACATAAATTCCAGGCGTTACCCGTTACCGCTTTCTTCCATTTACTCAACCGTTTCCACTTTTTACGAGACTAGGGTACGTTTCGTTGCGACTTATATAAATAGGTCTCACCTATTTCCACCAAAGAACAAGTTTTTGGTCTGGAGAATACAACACTCAGAAATCACTTAGCTTTCCCATTTGTTAGCTTTCCACTTTCTGATACAAGTCGTCAAACAACTATCTTCCCAAATCAAAAATTCTGGTCTCAACACTCTCTTCACTTCCCTCCCTACACTAACCCTTCTCCTTCACTTTGTGACCGAAGCAAGTCTGGAACGGCCATTTCTTGGTTTAGGCCGGATTTGTACAGATTGATCTCTCGAATCAAAGTACTCCCTTGCAGTACATTGTTTAGGGTTTAGATTCGTTTCTCACCCACACACTAGAAATTACCAAAATCAGCAGAAACTGTTTTTACCCTCAAACAACCTTTTTTGTAATTGTTCACCCCCATTTTTCTTCCTCAAAGAATTGAACACCTATACTAACAATGATAACACCAGAGTTTGGATTGAATAACGGGTAACCCTTAATTATTTCTTATATTGTAACCAAGGAAGATACACTTTTCACCATTTTCATCAAGGTTCTAATGCTTTTCAGTTGGTACATAGGCGACACAAAATACGCGAATAGCTTCAACATATTATTTGTAACCACTTCATACTTCTTCAGGAGTCATATCGAGAATACTTATAGTGGGACACCAGTTCAGATTATAGCCTGAACATGAAACTGCCTCCGTATATCCAAAATAATTTCGTTAAATTCTTGTATAATAACATACTAAGAGCCATTTCAATTATAATCATATTATTCATCAAAGAGACACCGTTTTACTGTGTAGTATATCTAGTTGTAGCAATATCTCATTCAACGACCTCTAGCATAGTTGCAACCTCTCCAATACTCATCATCGAGTACTGCACAAACTTTGCATTTGGCTCCCCTAAATGATCATGCATAAATCATTTTTTTAGTCATATATCCTTTGTTTTAGATATTTTATCAAAAGGATATACCAACATTTATATTTTCAAAATGAAATGCTAACAGTTTTTAAGTTTCCTTGTCGGACACTGAAACGACGAGGGTACCCAAGTACACCGTAATCTTCTCGTTTTCAACCTATAAGTCTGACACCAAGTGTGGGTATCTATGGACAAATTCGAGACAATACAACAACGAGGTATACACTTCATAATGGTATGGAATCGATATACAATAGGATCACAATCAAGTGTCTTGGATTAACATACTAGTGTATTTACTTTTAATATAATAAACAATTATAATTGCGGAATACAAAAGTAAATCACACAATAAGATTTTGTTCACGAGGAAACCGCAAATGCAGAAAAACTCTGGGACCTAGTCCAGTTTTGAATACTCTCAGAATTAAGCCGTTATACAAAGAAAAAATCCAACTTCGTATAGTTGAGACCAAATAATCTACCCCTAGTTACTTAGTTCTCTCAGTATCCCTGCACCTACAACCGTCTGGCCAATGCACGTGAATCCCAAGATAAAAATCACTACTTTGAGTTGTTTTACCGATGTAAAGTCTTAAGGACTCAACTTCTTTTGATCGTCTACCAAACATTAAAGGAACAAAATTGTTTGGTAACCACTCTCTTAGTTTTTAAGAAAGGATATGTTGAGTTTTGACAAAGGTTCTTCCATTTAATCAAGATCCAAAATAATCAGGTCCAGATTCACAATTATTAGATTCAGATATTAAAGAATACCACCAAATAATAGTTGTCGATCTATACGATTACTTGATCAAATCTACCAAAGATAAATCGGATCTAATTGGATCCCATCCAATCAAGATGTGTGCCTAAAGTAAAATCGAGATGCAAAACCTATCAGAAAAATCTTTTTGTCTTCAAATCTTCAATTTTCTTCTCTTTTTATATTGTACCAGCACATAAAAACTAGACTCCGCTTATGATCGATCACGTACAGAACGGAGTCTGTTAACAATGGATGACCACAAGTTGTCTTCAGATTAAAAAACAATTTTGAAGATCCCGTCAATACTTTGATCTAGTTTTAGTGACCTTATATCAGAAGAGAAGGATCTCAAGAATAATCAATGTTAGAGCATAGCTCGGTTGAACCCACCAAGCGTTGGTATGTCAAGTTTGGTTGTCATATTTTAGTGAATCAAAACTCATGTTAAGAGTCGCTTGATTATGTACTAGAGTCAACTTCGTATAAGTTAGCTTGAAAGTATTAGGATAATGATACTTTATAAGTATTGCGAAGACTTGAAGATGTGAAGAAGCAAGGAGCTACAACGACAACATCATCCTTCCACTTGAGGTTAGTGATATTTGACTTGAGTTGTTTCATTCCCTAACATATCTTTCAAGTCGTGCATATTGAAAAAAAAACTGCGAAGCATGATTGAACTCTGTATAGACATAGTATTAATGAATACAATACGAGGTTTATTGCCTAACAATTAAACTTTGTAGATAAGACATCGACATAATCGTTTAAATGCTATTGTAATTATGTATGGGTATGAGGTGAGGATTTCATCATAGGGAACAATGTTTTACATGTGTTCTAAGAAGTAAATTCATGAACTTGGTTTGTGAATCGAAAAGGAAATCGCCATGTGTTATTGGTATTGTTATTCATTGCATATCTTGTGAACAACCAATATGTGTGATTAGTATAATGTTCATGACTTGTTTGTATTTTTGGTAAAACTATTCACAAAGGCCTGAATTATGTATTTGAAAAAGCGGGGGTCTAACAACACCACCCAATATTTCGCTTAGCAATCTGTATGGACTAACTCCGAAATACTTTCTAGAGAATCAACTAGACAGTCAGACTCAATCTAGGTAAAAGTATCTCAAGGAGTTAATATCTCTCTCTTGTTTTGATTTACTCGAGCTAATAGAAATCAACGAGTCTTTAATCAAACACAGGGAATAACTTGGATGGTACCAATGACCAATATCCAAGGATCAATCAATGACAATCAACAACCAAAGGTTGGATTACTCTAATTGATGATCTAACGCACAACCTGTATTATTTCAATTATAAAGATAAAACAATATAATGCGGAAACTGAAATAACACAGACACCAGAAATTTTGTTAACGAGGAAACCGCAAATGCAGAAAAACCCCGGGACCTAGTCCAGATTGAACACACATTGTATTAAGTCGCTACAGACACTAGCCAACTCCAAGCTAACTTCGGATTGGACTGTAGTTGAACCCAAATCAGTCTCCCACTGATCCAAGGTACAATTGTACTCCCTACGCCTATGATCCCAGCAGGATACTGCGCACTTGATTCCCTTAGATGATCTCACCCACAACTAAGAGTTGCTACGACCCAAAATCGCAGGCTTTAACAATAAAAAAATATGTCACACACAGGCAAATCTATCAAAGGATCAATCTGTCTCCCACAAAAAAACCCTAAAGTTTTTGTTCTGTCTTTTGATAATAATCAAGGTGAACAGGAACCAATTGATAATCCGGTCTTATATTCTAGAAAACCAGCCTATATAAATCAATCACCTCACAACAATCTTAATCGTACGGTAGCGAAACAAGATGTTGAGGAATCACAAAAAATGAGACGAAGATGTTTGTGACTACTTTTTATATCTTGCCTATCGGAGATATTAATCTCAAGACAATCAATCTAATTGTGCTCGTACGATAGAAGATGCAAGATCAGATCACACAACTACGATAAAAGTAATATCGGTCTGGCTTTATAATCCCAATGAAATCTTTAAGTCGTTAACCTGGTTTTAGAAGAAGAAAACAAAAGGTTAAAGGAGAAACGACTCTAGCACTCAAACTAGTATCACACGTGAGGTGTGGGGATTAGTTTTGCAGAGTTGCTAGATGTCCCCTTATATAGTCTTTCAAATCAGGGTTTCGCCTTGGTCACAAAGCAAACAATATCCACCGTTAGATGAAAACCTGATTTAGATTCAAGCTAATATTTCTCAACCGTTAGATCGAAAACTTGGCTTGTTATACACAAATGAAATGTACGCTTCTAGGTTTGTTAACCGTTCCCAAACGTGTACGTTGTTGGTTCAACAATAGTTAACTAAAAGGTTATCCATATGAGCATTTCATATCAACCATATTCTTCTTCACCATAACTAGTTCAAGTGACTCAAATGAAATAGTTAGAGAGTTTTTCAATTGCAAGGAAATCTTATGTACTACACAAGACACAATTGATGCAAAGATGATTTGATTCACTTGAATCGGTTCATAAAATTTATAGCCACAGTTTGTAATTTGCATTTATTAGTCTTTATAATTTTAAGTTCAGAAATCATCTTCAGATATATAACCATATTAAGTTCGCACACTAGGTTCGCGGACTTAAGCAACCGGGCAGAGTTTACAAACTCCAGCAGAAAATCTCGGCAAAGACTTTCCGCCGGTTCGCGGACTGGTACTCACGTAACAAGTTTGTCAACTCCAGCAGAATTTCTCGGGATGAGAAGTTCGGCAGTTCGCGGACTTGGCAACAAGCCATTCTTACGGTTTCTCTTGATCAACAAAGTTCGCAAACTTTGGTTCAAGGAATAAGACTTATGCACATATGTGTTTCCACAACAATAATTATGTCCATCATTGTTTATGTAATCTAAACTCTCATTCCAACCAATGAAACATTCTTAGAGGACGTTATATAGTTGTTACACCATTTCTCGTCAAAGCAATTTTCAAAGTGATTGAAACATATCATGACTTTCGTCACTAGGTAAATATAAACATGGTCGAAGAGAAACGCTCACGAACACATATTTCGAGATATAGATAGGCGAGGTATACTCGGCTTGAAATACCAAATATGTATATTCTAAGTCTATATATAGCATACGACTTTTTGTCTCAAGAAGTAGGAGATAGAGTATATAGACTTTTGAGTGACAGATAAGTTCAAGTCGTCACATACCTTTTTGTCGAGAAGTTCCACCGGTTCCTTGAGTAGTTCTTCTTCTTATATGATGAATCGCCATGAAGTCCTTGAGCTCAAATACACTTTTTATCCTAGTCCGTGACTTATCTATAGTAGACTAGACATCAAGACTTATAGTTTTGATCACTAACATTGACAAACATGCTTGAGATAGCAACGCATGCGAGTTCGACCGAGAAATGCTCTAACAATCTCCCCCTTTGTCAATTTTAGTTACAAAACTATCAATACATATGGAATACAAAAAAGATAAAGAAACTTTAGTAGCTCCTATTCCACATGTCTAATCTTCAACATTCCTCGAAATCTTCGTCACTTCCAAGTACTCCAATGATCCCAAAGGTTGTAATTTTAGCATCACCGTTCTTGAAGATCCGTGGCTATAACAATGATAAAGCATCGGTCTCGATCATTGTTATACAGTGTCATAGTATTATTACACATAGTCAAAGTCCAATTATATCACAACTTCAACAATAATAACATGGAGATATGTATCCCTCCCCCTTAGTCAATACTATATCTCACATGGAAACCACTCCCTCTTACACAATGATCCGAAAACCATATCTATTTGTAGTGTGAACTACATATTAATTCTCCCCCTTTTTGTCAATAAAATTGGCAAAGGTACAAGAACTGGATCATAATGAAATTTCCGTAAGAGACATTTCATGAATAAAAGAAAAATAGATACCATATAATTTAGATGCAATCATATAGCCGAAGCTAATAGCATTCATAAAGGAGTTTAAAAGATACAAGATAACCCCTTTAAAATTCCACAGCCGCACACCCATCAAGGTATGACCATTAAGCACAAGTTCAAAAGAACTCTCCCCCATTAGATGTCATTCCCAAGGGAACAACAAAAGCGACCTTAATTTCAAAAGAAAAGAAGGATTTTTATTGGACACTAAAAACCATGAGAATAATTTTCTATATCCAAAATCTCAATCAAACTAATCACAAGTAAACCCATGATTAATTTAATCGGAATACGCAATCAAATTAAACACAAAAGTGATCAACTTAATTGATTATGCTCGACATAAGAGAACTTACGGAGCATACGACTAACATACCCATCAAAAAATGAATAGTATAGTCGTTCATATACTCAACATAAGAAGAATCTTACGGAGTATGAAAATACTCAACTAGATTAATTACAAGATAGCCCATAATTAATCTAATCGGAATACACAATCAAACTAATTACAAAAGCAATCAATTTAATTGTCATTTGTTTTGCTCGACATAAAAAGACTTATGGAGCAATAACTAAATAACCAAACAAGATGATTAATTTAGTTCAAGAATGCTCAACATAAAGTACCTTACGGAACAACCAACAAAGCTAATAAAAAAATAATCAACTTGTTGTATCGTGCTCAACATAATACACATTACGGATCCTCACAGTACTATATAAAATATGGATCAGTGAAGTTAAATATTGTGGGATATACAAGGATTCGTTCTATCTTCCATCACTATTTGCATAACGATTTTTAATAAACATAAATCCTTGAACACAAAAGATTTTAACCTATCTTCCATCAAAGAATTGACAATATAGGCTTAACTTTTGTATATGTCAAAAGTCTATTCATCCTTAAATCAATACATGAATACCAATCATGAACGACTTTACTTTTGACAAAATTGGGACAACATAGTTCACGGACGTAAACACCAATATCCCATAACAAATTGCAATATAACAAATCATAAAGATTAAATACTGCAAACCATCATCCTCCAAATATTTTTAGAATTTAATACCAATAAACCTAAAAAAGAACAAGAAGATGAAAAATATAATAGCTATGTGTAGTCACAATCAATTCTATTCAAAGCACTAGTTATTCTTCCAACCAAACCAAAAAAAAAAAGACATACTAGGCAACATAAATAAAACAAGCTAAAGAAAAACAGACTCCAGTGCTATACCGAACACGAACTAAGATCATATGGACGGTTCAGAATCCTCACGAGACAAGGGGTCTTTGAGCTTGTGATCAACAACATTCATTGCAACATCCGAGAGGAGGTTCTCTTAGCGAAGATCATTGCTGTAAGACTTTAGGAGACCAAGGTCAACAATAACCTTTTCCAACTCAGTTTTCAACGCATCAAGATCTTTCAGAGTAGCAATGAGCTCATGTTTTTCTTCCCCAAAGTACTTAAGAAAGTCATGAACAACTTCAGCAGAAATCATATCATCCTTTTCGGCATCCTCATGAACATAGGCAAAATAACATGAAGCATTCAGATGATTATCATCTACAAGGGTTCTCTTCTTCTTGGACTCAACAAAAACACCTTTGTCAAGGAATCCACTTGCAAAATCACCATATCAAGATGAAGAATAAGATATTCTTGACATCCCAGAAACCACCCTGGAGTATGCGTACGTGACTTTTGCAACTCAATAGGTAAGTATATAAGGGTTTCCTGAGGAAGGGATTTTAGGGTTTAAACAATTGACTCGTGCCAGAACATGGATAACCGTTCGAGTGCAACATTACCCAGAAAAGAAAGGCCCACAAACAAAACTTTTTCTACAAAAACAAGGTTTAAAAAACTACATAGCACAGAAAAGCACTTTTGAGCATAGTTGTAGCAAGAAACAAGATTCAAAAGAAGACTTCCTAATGACAATTTACAAACAATACTTTAAGCACAGTGAGTCTGCAAACAAAAAGCTTATCTATGGACGATAAGAATATAACTCAACTTAACAGACGCAAATGCCAAAAGTATACCTGAATATTAACACATCTTACTTAACAAGGTTTTTATGAGTAAGCTCTTCAACCCTTGTGATTAATTAGAACAAGTATGAGCCACAAGCTCATCAAGAGATTTGTGTTTATGGTCAAGTATCTTTTTCCTCCTGAATATAGAGAGGGACTCCCTTTTATGTGAGAAATTATCATAAAACTTAGTGTCATCAAAATACGAGACATGGTTTGAGTTCTTACCAGAAGAATTTTGGTTTGAGGAGAAGGACAACCTGTTGAGGAATTCTTTATACCCTTCAATTATCTTTTTCAGATTATCTCTTATTTCATCAATTTTTCTTCTTTCTTTTGAACATCCTTTCTCAATAGGAGTAGCGTTATTTCCAGAGACAACGACACAATCTTCCTTTAGACGATGTTTATTAAGACGTCTGTTTTGTACTTGTGTGTTCGAGGAACTCATTGAACTGACTTTCCTGGTAACATACACATGGTAGGTACAAAAACCAATTGGTTTAGTCATACAAATGTCAGTTACACCTTTAAGAATTAAATCTAAGGTATGTTAAAGTTGAACCAAGGAGTTTTTCTTTAACCTAGAGGTTCCCTTTCGTTTAACAGAACTCTTTGTCTCACAGACAAGACATACTTTATGATCATCAGAATGATTAGATAGTACGGTCTTAATATCATCGTTAGAAGATTTCTTCCCTCCATTTGATGTGCAACATCCTTGAGTGTTAATGCCTTCAGGCACATCCATTTTACTAGAAGGGGCTTCCGTTTTTACTTCTGAGAATGAATCATCTTTAGATGTGTCAGAAGTACTTGGCATATTAGATTGATTTGAGCATCCTTGAATAGAGAGCTTACTCAAGCGATGGTCAATTTCCAAGGAATCTCTTCTGAGGCTAGCTTCAAGAGACGTACACGAAGAATGAGCTTCAGAATTACCTTTGGGTTTGCTATCTCTTATTACACCAAGTATAACATTGACATGGGGTTTCAACCGATTGAATCTATCAGTTTAGATTCTAACAAGATTTAGAATCAATTCACTCTCTTCAGCTGAATCTCGTTCATTAATAGAGAAGCTCTCTTTTGAAGGGTAATCGGGACCACACATGCCAGTGTTTGTCTGTCTCGTCAGTACAGAAGATTCATCTATATTCGAGATTGAGGAACCTTTCTCTTTGATAGAGTTAGACGAGATAGAACTTTTATTTCTGGTGACGCGTTTATCATAGATAGTACTCTTGTCCATAGAGTCAGATCGCTACAAACACCGACTTTTGAGGTCTTGAACGTGTTTGCCTGCACTAATACCAATTGAAAAAGTGGGGGTCTAACAACACCACCCAATATTTCGCTTAGAAATCTGTATGGACTAACTCCGAAATACTTTCTAGATAATCAACTAGACAGTCAGACTCAATCTAGGTAAAAGTATCTCAAGGAGTTAATATCTCTCTCTTGTTTTAATTTACTCGATATAATAGAAATCAACGAGTCTTTAATCAAACACAAGGAATAACTTGGATGGTACCAAAGACCAATATCCAAGGATCAATCAATGACAATCAACAACCAAAGGTTGGATTACTCTAATTGATGATCTAACGCACAACCTGTATTATTTCAATTATAAAGATAAAACAATATAATCGGAAATTGAAATAACACAGACACCAGAAATTTTGTTAACGAGGAAACCGCAAATGAAGAAAAACCCCGGGACCTAGTCCATATTGAACACACATTGTATTAAGCCGCTACAGACACTAGCCTACTCAAAGCTAACTTCGGACTGGACTGTATTTGAACCCAATCAGTCTCCCATTAATCCAAGGTACAGTTGTACTCCCTACGCCTCTGATCCCAGCAGGATAATGCGCACTTGATTCCCTTAACTGATCTCAGCCACAACTAAGAGTTGCAACAACCCAAAAACACAGGCTTTAACAATAAACAAATCTGTCTCACACAGATAAGTCTATCAAAGGTTCAATCTTTCTCCCACAGAAAAAACCCTAAAGTTTTTGTTCCGTATTTTGATAATAATAAAGGTGAACAGGAACCAATTGATAATCCGGTCTTATATTCCCGAAGAATAACTAGATAAATCAATCACCTCACAACAATCTTAATCGTATGGCAGCGAAACAAGATGTTGCGGAGTCACAAACAATGGGACGAAGATGTTTGTGACTACTTTTTATATCTTGCCTATCAGAGATATTAATTTCAAGCCAATCAATCTGATTGTACTCGTACGATAGAAGATGAAAGATCAGATCACACAACTACGATAAAAGTAATATCGGTCTGGCTTTACAATCCCAATGAAGTCTTTAAGTCGTTAACCTGGTTTTAGAAGAAGAAAACAAAAGGTTAAAGGAGAAACGACTCTAGCACTCAAACTAGTATCACACGTGAGGTGTGGGGATTAGTTTTGCAGAGTTGCTAGATGTCCCCTTATATAGTCTTTCAAATCAGGGTTTCTCCTTGGTCACAAAGAAAACAATATCCACCGTTAGATGAAAACCTGATTTAGATTCAAGTTAATATTTCTCAACCATTAGATCAAAAACTTAGCTTTTTATACACAAATAAAATGTACGCTTCTAGGTTTGTTAACCGTTCCCAAACGTGTACGTTGTTGGTTCAACAATAGTTAACCAAAAGGTTAGCTATATGATCATTTCATACCAACCATATTCTTCTTCACCATAACTAGTCAAGTGACTCAAATGAACTAGTTAGAGAGTTGTTCAATTGCAAGGAAATCTTATGTACTAGACAAGACACAATTGAAGCAAAGATGATTTGATTCACTTGATTCGGTTCATGAACTTTATATCCACGGTTTGTAATTTGCATACCTTAGTATTTATAAGTTTAAGTTCAGAAATCATCTTCAGATATATACCCTTCTTAAGTTCGCACACTAGGTTCGCAGACTTAAGCAACCGGGCAGAGTTTACAAACTCCAGCATAAAATCTCTGCAAAGACTTTCTGTCGGTTCACGGACTGGGTTCGCGGACTGGTACTCATGTAACAAGTTTGTCAACTCCAGCAGAATTTCTCGGGATGAGAAGTTCGGCAGTTCGCGGACTTGGCAACAAGCCATTCTTCTGGTTTTTCTTGATCAACAAAGTTCGCAAACTTTGGTTCAAGGAATAGGACTTATGCACATATGTGTTTCCACAACAATACTTATGTCCATCATTGGTTATGTAATCTAAACTCTCATTCCAACCATTGAAACATTCTTAGAGGACGTTATGTAGTTGTTACACGATTTCTCGTCAAAGAAATTTTCAAAGTGATTGAAACATATCATGACTTTCGTCACTAGGTAAATATAAACATGGTCGCAGAGAAACGCTCACGAACACATATTTCGATATATAGATAGGCGAGGTATACTCGGCTTGAAATACCAAATGTGTATATTCTAAGACTATATATAGCATACGACTTTTTGTCTCAAGAAGTAGGAGATAGAGTATATAGACTTTTGAGTGACAGATAAGTTCAAGTCGTCACATACCTTTTTGTCGAGAAGTTCCACCGGTTCCTTGAGTAGTTCTTCTTCTTATATGATGAATCGCCATGAAGTCCTTGAGCTCAAATACACTTTTTATCCTAGTCCGTGACTTATCTATAGTAGACTAGAAATCAAGACTTATAGTTTTCATCACTAACATTGACAAACATGCTTGAGATACCAACGCATGCGAGTTCGACCGAGCAATGCTCTAACGGTATTGGTATGACTTTTATTAGTGAAACCGATCTTAAGTAATCACTTGAGATGGTATGATCGAGTTTGTGATTTTATGTCTGACCAATTCTGGGTAAAGGGGAACCGATCCTAATAAGAGGTGCAGTACATCACAAAGGGGAATCGATCCTTTTAATGAGGTGCATCAAGTTTTTAGCAGAAAGGGGAACCAATCCTATGGACATGTGCAACACGTTTCTAGGCAAAGGGGAACCGATCCTGTGGACATATGCAAAACATATAAGTTAGATACCATATATATGTGGGGAAATGATCCTAGTACCTAGTCAACCGACTTTTGGAAAGCTAGTGTGACTATGCACAGTACTCACATGGAGGTAGAACTGAAACTTGTTTTGGTAGAACCGTTACACCCATGTTTTATGATTGAGTGTTCTTAATCAATCACATAGTTCTTTAAAGTCAGATGAACCAATTATAAACTTGTTTGGAAGTGTGCCAAATCGTTTTCAAGGTTGTAAGTATAAAGAGAACTTACAAAGTAAGGATGTCGACATACTTTGAACACGTGTTGTGAATGTTAAATCTTTAATTATTCAAAGTTATTCCTTAATATCTAAAGGAAGAGAATCCCAGGATCGAAACATATATAAGTTAAGAATCTTTTAATTAAGGTTATTAATTTCATTTTTAGGAAAATAAGAATTAGTAATGTGCATTTACTAATTAGAGGTTTTTCAAGAAATTTTGATCATTATTTTTGGACAGAGCATTTCCAGGAATTATGGAAACCGAATTTTTGTTTTAATGAATATCTTGAGAAAATTTTCGGTTTTGGAAATTCCTTGGTGTGCAAACTTCCTTGTCTATAAATATTGAAGTTTGCATTTCTAGCAAACTAATCCTTCGTAACAGCAAACTACCTCTTTTTGTGTTGTTACTGGTGAAGCCGCCTATTCGGAGAGGAGAGTAACCTAATTAGGCAAAATCTCTTACGGCCGCTCGTTTTAAAGTATTCTTTGGGATTGAGAAGCTCTATTAGTACCTGTAGCGCCCCCTAAGCTAGCAGCTGACTAATCCAAGAGATTGACTAAATAAAGAGGCACTACGAATCTAATTCAAATAATTAAACATTCAATTAAGAGATCTGCATCAAAAATTATCCCAAAACTAACCCCGCTCAAAATATATATACATTAACTTCTCTCAAATGATACATATACAATAGTCAATTGGTTTACAGATACAATAAACAACATAATAAACATAGTAGAAGTTAACTAATTAACGGAGTCAACACTTGTGGCTTTCGCTGCGCAACTCTGATCTGTCTCTGAAAACTGAAAGTGGGAATAATTAACATTTAACTTCTAAGTAATCATAAACAAGATTAAGAAAAACAATAATGTTTTCTCAGACATTAAGTAGTGACCAAGTCACTGAGATACACAAACACGAATACGGACAAGCTCTTTCTTCAAACAATGTATACTATGGTTGTGCAATTCCGAACTCGCAAATCCGCACCTAATCGTAAATATGGATGTCGACAATTCCGAACTCGCAAACTGTCGACCAATATATCATAAAAGCTCTAGGTATAAATGTGAAAGAGCATATCCTCACAGAAGTAAACAAACATGTATATGGACAAACTCCTTCTTCAAACAATGTCTACTATGGTTGTGCAATTCCTAACTCGCAAATCCACACCTAATCGTAAATATGTATGTCGATAATTCCGAACTCGCAAACTGTCGACCAATATATCATAAAAGCTCTAGGTATAAATGTGAAGGAGCGTACCCTATATACTACAAGTGGAAATTCTCATTTCCCAAAACAATTCATAATGACATACCTTACAAGTCATTTCCATTTCATGGAAAGATTCAAAGAATCAACATAACTAAATTAGTACAATTTAAACAAAGCATGGAATGCACACTAGACAGACAATGCATGGTTTGTTAAATATAAAATTTTGTAAAAGAAATAACAATGGTTACAAAAGAGTCAAATGTATTCCCACCTCTTTTGATGACAAGCCATGCCTACCTCGAGATCCACGATCCATTGGTTCATCCTTTGAATCGATCGTTGTTAATAGACTAACTGTTAATCATACAAGAACTCTAAGAGTTTAGCCAAAAGGCTCACACAAGAATCATACAATACTATCTAATGGTTCCGATCCCATTAAGGTATCTTATTCTCTATCTTAACATGACTAAGAGCTTACTAATCCAATTATATTGATTCTATAGTCCATAGTTAAGTCTTATTAATATCTACAACTTTGTAGAAGGAACCGAAAGCTAATTCGGACCATAAGAGGTCCAAATCATCGAACTAGTAAAACTAACCCTAAGCCCAAATTCACTAAACTCGGCCCAATAATCTAAAGCACAATCCAACAGTGTCAACTAACAATCAATGACAGTCAAAGGTCCAATTAACGGTAAACGTCCAGTCAAGGTCAAGTCCTGGTCCAATGGTTAAGTCTAAATCGGTCAAATGAGTCAACTCGGGTCAAGACAGGTAACTCAGTGGGTTAATACGATTCAACTCAGTCAGATGAACTAAGTCAGCTAGAGTCAGATCCTGACTAGGCTGAATGGCACAAGGACACAACTCTTGTACAGGCCATAACCATTGCTCAGGCCAAAGACTAAAGCACAATCTTGTGCAACACCAAACTCTAAATGGAAACTCTACAACTCTAACTCAACTATAATTTCAAACTAAGAATACATCAATTGAATCATACAAATAAACTTCCAATTGAATTACAAAGCTAACAGCCTACCTGCAATTGCAGTTCCAAGCTTTCACTGAAAGATTCGACCTAACCTATTCCTCTAAACATCAACCACTGAGTTCAGTTCCACAAGACTCTAGCTACAACCTTAACCACATATCTCTTCTCTGCACTCTACATCACTACCATTTTCTTCCTTGAGCACAACTGTAACCGAAATATTAATACCAGCAGCTACAACATCAACAGCCTCTTAATAGCAACATCACAAACACATTCATCATCTCCAGTTCTTCATAGCCTCTACCAGTTCCATTAGCTAGCGTTGTGTCTCAATTCAGCACCACCAAGTAAACACCACCACTGCAACTGAATCTTCATTCACTAACAGTATCTCAACATAAACCAACCCATCACTTGTACCTCCATTTCAGCACCAACAACTCATAATACCATATCCACCACAATTCATCCAACAGATCAATCACATGCAACTTCAGTTGAATAACTCGTTTACAAACTCTCACAGCCTCACTCAAACTCAGTTCAAATCTTAATTACATTCAACCTGTAAACACTTATCTAAAACACCAACATTTCTGCCATCTCTTCATTGTCTCCACCAATATCATTCCCAACTGCAAAACTCCAACTCAGTTTAGTTTACACCACCAACTACAAATCAAATCTAAACTGCAACTCTCTCCTGCAACACAAGTTCACCATCAGTTCAAGCTTACTCATACTATCTCTTGAAATCTATCATTCATCCAAATCAAAACAACAACATAAACAACACCTTCCCCTTCCCTGTAGTTCACATTCATACAGTACTAAAATCTCAACCATGTACTCATCTCACTTTATATTGATTCTCTGTAATTTCATGACTCAACTACAACAACAACTCAGATAAGACACACTCCCTATGACATCTCATACAGCTCATATCCACAACCACCAACACAATATAGTATCATCATTCAATTCAGAACTACAACAAGAATTAATTTAATTTACTGAGAAATAATTACCTTTAAACCCAAGTCGTAATCCTTCATAGCTGCTCAACCTCCATCTGGTTCAGATTCAATAACTTCATAACAACTGTTCAAACCTTAACTATCCATCTCGAGTTATTCTTCGACTCCAAACCCTAATTGATATCAAACCCATCTCCAATAATTCCTCAACAGTTACAACTCACAGAAAATCCTAATATGATTCTCAATCCTCTTTTCCCTAATTCCAGTTCACGACACCAACACAAATTCTCAACCCTAGCAAACCCATCTTCTAATTTCTCCTTATCCACAATCTTCAAGAATAAAACCCTAATTTCTCAATTATTTTCTGTGAATCGAAAATCAGATACTAACTCTTCTCCTTTACGTTCAATACACAAAACCCATTTTTAATTCTATCTTATTCATCATCAATCGATCTTCTACACAACTCTCAGAGAAATCCTAATTCTACTCTTACTAATTAGCTTCCTCCTTCAATTCTAAATCGATTACGGACACCACCACCATCACCATCTACTACTGAGAGATCTTCCCCACCTTCTACAGATCACAACACCATCATCTCACCCATCAAATCACCAAAGGCTACGTGTAGAGGAGAAAACGAAGAAGAACAGATGAAGAAAGAAAGAGAAGACGGGAGAAGATGAATGAAAGAGAAGAGTAAAAGAAGAGAGTTATCCTCTCGTTGAGGAGATAAGGCCGACTCAATCTTACGAGTCACCCACTTTCTTGACACGTGCAACCACAAGGATTAGTATCCAAGATTGCTATTAACCCTTCATGCATTTCAAGTGATATCTTCTTTGCCTGGTGTCCGAATGACACGTTCAAGTAGTCCATCTCGTAATTTTTCGATCCCTATTTAACGAAACTAGTTTCGTATCTAGATCGTTGTTAGATTAGTTCCTATTAATTAACGTTCGTGTTAAGCTAATCGAGTCATTAGCGGTTAATTCGTTTCTTGACTAGTCTAATAGCGTTGACGAGCTTGAGGGTCCTTACATTCTCCCCACCTTGTTTCATTTTCGTCCTCGAAAATCAAACTATTCTTCTGGTATTCAAAAACTCCCCCCCTTATAGAATAACCGCATCTCTTATCTAAGCGCAAACAACATAAACAAAGCACAAACCTATATGGCTCTATAACTAAAATCTAAAATTTGTAGCTCTAAGTTCAATTACACTGAGTTAAGTTCTATCAAATACGGAAGTCTAAGTTTCTACACTAATTTCTATGTTATAAAATACTTGTCTCTAGTTACAAAGGAGATTCCTACGAATTTATTTCTAAGTGAAATAATATCTATCGGTTTCCTAAAGAATAATACCAAGCTTCTATGATCGGTCATCTCTGAATGCAGTTGCCCTGTCAAGGTTGGCCAGTCCCAACAATGCTTTCCTACGAACAGAGAAAACACAACCTTCACTATTTCCCAGTGCTGGATTAACTAATTATTAATTTATTAAAATTAATTAGTCTCTAAACTTTTACCGTAATTCTTATTAATTTACTTCGTAAATATATAAATGGTTCACGGCATTTTAAACAACTTAGTTATCAAAATTTATTTATTTTATTTTATTATTTGTCATTATTTTTATTTATTCATTTTATCAAGATAAATAATCCAAATTCGATTCACGTCAATTTATAATATCTGATATTTTAACTTTAGTCTAATACATATACAAATTTTCTAAATATTATTTAGTATAGATTTGCTACTAGTCTAATTCTTGAATATTATTATCAATTTCATTATCATTCTCATTATTCTTAAGTTGCTAGTCCAGTTAGTACATTAAGCCTTAATCTTCTAAATATAATTCTACATTCATGAATAGGTTGATATAACCGATTTTATTCATTCAGATTGAATCCATATATTATATCTTGTTAAATTTTGGCGTTGGTAATTTAATATGATCTACATTTGAGTCTGCATAAAATTATAATATATCTTAATAGTCTTTAGATTTTGCTATTAGTGTAAAGTATCCTACTAATATATGAATTTATTTTCTTTGAATTATAATTTTACAGTAAACATCCGAATATATTATTATTACTTAAAATTTATTTGTTTCATTTTAAAGATTTACAGGATCGATTAAAGATAATTTGGTACAAGATTACTAATTTAACTCTTTCTATTTATGCATTGTATCCGCACCTTCTTTCGTCTAATGCCTAATAAGTGTTATATTAACTATCTAGTTTAACCGCAAAACATATAATTTGTAATTAGTTTACTTTACATAACTTAGCCATAGATATTCATACCTATTTAATCACAATTTATTATTTTTATCGTTATATATCCTTATTGAAATTTTAGTTAAATTAAGTTTAATATGTTACTAATTGATTACTTTATTAAAATTATTATTACTTTTATTATTTATGATTAATATTATAATATTTTTATTATTAACATTGATGATCAAACTAATATTCTAACTACTCTTTCAATTATTATTGAGTTCCAAAAATATTATTAACATTTATGTGTAAATTATTGACCCTACGTATAAGTCAAGGTGCTCAATAAATTTCTATATGACATTCTATCAATAATACTAAACTCACTAATTTTAGTATTGAATAATGTACGTGTTCATACTTTTTAGATTAATTATTCTAATTCCTTATTAGCTAAATCTATTGGTGTACCCTACAATTTTTACTTCATTACAAACAAACAAATCAATCAATCAAATAATTCTTTGAATTATTGATAACTTTTAGTGATTAAGATTTATCTCACAACCCAACCCAGTTCTAAACTAAAATATTTCACTAACTGGCACTGGCTAATCCTATTGTCACCCATATAAGATCTAATAGTGAGCTTTGATACCAACACTGTAGCGCCCCCTAAGCTAGCAGCTGATTAATCCAAGAGATTGACTAAATAAAGAGGCACTACGAATCTAATTCAAATACTTAAACATTCAATTAACAAATCTGCATCAAAACTTATCCCAAAACTAACCCCGCTCAAAATATATATACATGAACTTCTCTCAAATGATACATATACAATAGTCAATTGGTTTACAGATACAATAAACAACATAATAAACATAGTAGAAGTTAACTAATTAACTGAGTCAACACTTGTGGCTTTCGCTGCGCAACTCTGATCTGTCTCTGAAAGCTGAAAGTGGGAATAATTAATATTTAACTTCTAAGTAATCATAAACAAGATTAAGAAAAACAATAATGTTTTCTCAGACATTAAGTAGTGACCAAGTCACTGAGATACACAAACACGAATACAGACAAGATCTTTCTTCAAACAATGTATACTATGGTTGTGCAATTCCGAACTCGCAAATCCACACCTAATCGTAAATATGGATGCCGACAATTCCGAACTCGCAAACTGTCGACCAATATATCATAAAAGCTCTAGGTATAAATGTGAAAGAGCATATCCTCATAGAAGTAAACAAACATGTATATGGACAAACTCCTTCTTCAAACAATGTATACTATGGTTGTGCAATTCCGAACTCGCAAATCCACACCTAATCGTAAATATGGATGTCGACAATTCCGAACTCGCAAACTGTCGACCAATATATCATAAAATATCTAGGTATAAATGTGAAGGAGCGTACCCTATATACTACAAGTGGAAATTCTCATTTCCCATAACAATTCATAATGATATACCTTACAAGTCCTTTCCATTTCATGGAAAGATTCAAAGAATCAACAAAACTATAGTAGTGAAATTTAAACAAAGCATGGAATGCACACTAGACAGATAATGCATGGTTTGTTAAATATAAACTTTTGTAAAAGAAACAACAATGGTTACAAAAGAGTCAAATGTATTCCCACCTCTTTTGATGACAAGACACGCCTACCTCGATATCCACGATCCACTGGTTCGTCCTTTGAATCGATCGTTGTTAATAGACTAACTGTTAATCATACAAGAACTCTAAGAGTTTAGCCAAAAGGCTCACACAAGAATCATACAATACTATGTAATGGTTCTGATCCCATTAAGGTATCTTATTCTCTATCTTAACATTACTAAGACCTTACTAATCTAATTAGATTGATTATATAGTCCATATTTAAGTCTTATGAATATCTACAACTTTGTAGACGGAACCGAAAGCTAATTCGGACCATAAGAGGTCCAAATCGTCGAACTAGTAAAACTAACCCTAAGCCCAAATTCACTAAACTCGGCCCAATAATCTAAATCCCAATCTAATAGTGTCAACTAACCCGCAACTTCAGTTGAATAACTCGTTTACAAACTCTCACAGCCTCACTCAAACTCAGTTCAAATCTTAATTACATTCAACCTGTAAACACTTACCTAAAACACCAACATCTCTGCCATCTCTTCATTGTCTCCACCAATATCATTTCCAACTGCAAAACTCCAACTCAGTTTAGTTTACACCACCAACTACAAATCAAATCTAAACTGCAACTCTCTCCTGTAACACCAGTTCACCATCAATTCAAGCTTACTCATACTATCTCTTGAAATCTATCATTCATACAAATCAAAACAACAACATAAACAACACCTTCCCCTTCCTTGTAGTTCACATTCATACAATACTAAAATCTCAACCATGTACTCATCTCACTTTATATTGATTCTCTGTAATTTCATGACTCAACTTCAATAACAACTCAGATAACGCACACTCCCTGTGACATCTCATACAATTCATATCCACAACCACCAACACAATACAGTATCATCATTCAATTCAGAACTACAACAAGAATTACTTCAATTACTGAGAAATAATTTCCTTTAAACCCAAGTCGTAATCCTTCATGGCTGCTCAACCTCCATCTGGTTCAGATTCAATAACTTCATAATAACTGTTCAAACCTTAACTATCCATCTCGAGTTATTCTTCGACTCGAAACCCTAATTGATATCAAACCCATCTCCAATAATTCCTCAACAGTTACAACTCACAGAAAATCCTAAGATGATTGTCAATCCTCTTTTCCCTAATTCCAGTTGACGACACCAACACAAAGTCTCAACCCAAGCAAACCCATCTTCTAATTTCTCCTTATCCACAATCTTCAAGAACGAAACCCTAATTTCTCAATTATTTTCTGCGAATCGAAAATCAGATACTAACTCTTCTACTTTACATTCAATACACAAAACCCATCTTTAATTCCATCTTATTTATCATCAATCGATCTTCTATACAACTCCCAGAGAAATCCTAATTCTACTCTTACTAATTAGCTTCCTCCTTCAATTCTAAATCGATTACGGACACCACCACCATCACCATCGACTACTGAAAGATCTTCCCCACCTTCTACAGATCACAGAACCATCATCTTACCCCTCAAATCACCAAAGGCTATGGACAGAGGAGAAAACAAAGAAGAACAGATGAAGAAAGAAAAAGAAGACGGGAGAAGATGAATGAAAGAGAAGAGTAAAAGAAGAGAGTTATCCTCTCGTTGAGGAGATAGGGCCGACTCAATCTTCTGAGTCACCCACTTGCTTGACACGTGCAGCCACAAGGATTAGTATCCAAGATTACTATTTTACCCTTCATGCATTTCAAGTGATATCTTCTTTTCCCGGAGTCCGAATGACACGTTCAAGTAGTCCATCTCGTAATTTTTTGATCTCTATTTAACGAAACTAGTTTCGTATCTAGATCGTTGTTAGAGTAGTTCCTATTAATTAACGTTCGTGTTAAATTAATCGAGTCATTAGCGGTTAATTCGTCTCTTGACTAGTCTAATAGCGTTGACGATCTTGAGGGTCCTTACAGTACCGTTGGTGGGAAACTAGATAATTGCGGTTTATCTTTTGTTTTCGATTGATTTGATCGACTAACGGTGGTTTAACTTAGATTGCACCTAGTTTGTTTATGCTTGGGGATCTTCTCTTCTGATAAAAGATTCACTCAAACTAGTTCAGAATTTCGACAGAGATCTTTAGACTGTTTGTAGATCTAAAGAAGATCTTGTGATAATCCATTGTTAACAGACTCCGTTCTCTGCGTGATTGATCACAAGAGATTCAAGTTTTTGTGTGCAGGTATTTATTGAATATCTAAGAAGATTTAAAGACAAATAAGATATTGAAGATTTCTGATTTGGGGTTCATAATCTTTGGTGTGCACAATACTTGTTTCGGTAAAAAGAGGATCCAACTATAATCGGTTTTATCTTTGTGATAGAATTGGATTGATTAGTTGAGTAGATCGGCATCAACACAATTCTTTGGATTAAGAGTGTTGATTGCAAAATCTTAACGATTACTTCGGTAATTGAACATAAGATAGATCTAAGGACCCGATAAAGGAGTTTATGTTAAGATAAACATAAGATCCTTTGTCCGACTCATATGACTTGGTTGAAGAGAGTTGATACCAAACATATTTGTTGTTCCTTTACTGTTTGGAATACGAACCAAAAGAATTGTTCCAAGTACGTGACTTATTCATAAGTTGGAGGCGTTGGAATACAAACGGAACTAGGTGAACTATAGGTTTAGTTTCTTGGTCTCAACTATACGAAGTTAGGTTATTTTGTATAGTGGCTTAATCCTGAGAGTATTCAATTTTGTACAAGGTCCCAGGGGTTTTCTGCATTTGCGTTTTCCTCGTTAACAAAATATTTACGTGTCATTTACTTTTATTTTCCGCATTATAATTGTTTTATAATAATTAAAATAAATTACACAAAACGTTAATTCCTATTTACTTGATAGAAATCCTATTGTGTTTGATTAAGTCCGAAAATTTTATCGAGAAAACATACTTCGTTGTTGTATTATCTCGATCTCGTATCCATAGATGATCACACGTGAACCGATTAGTTGCATTGTCTCGACTCAGTCCATATACAATCATTTTAGGGGAAAGGAATTATAGGTAGGAAAATTTTTAGATTGAGGTATATTTGGGTACCCTCGTCTTTTCAATTGGTATTAGAGCAGGCAAACACGAAAAGATCTAACAATCTGTGTTTGGTGCGATCCAAACTATAAGAAATTGAATCCATGATCGATTCTATTAACGTTTCAAGATCCTTAGAATATCTTTAACAACATTCAGATGAATATTTCTCATCTCTTGTAAAGATGGTAGATAAAGGGATTGAACAAAACCAGTCACTTACTGATGAAATCAGTAATATCATAAGTGATAGAAAGCTGGAAAAAATTATGGATGATTCCAAATTAAAGGATTCTCTAAGTTGTTCAATACCAACATCTAGATGTCGTAAACAAACTAAGAAGAGACAGTCCATGAATTTCTTTCAAGAAGGATGGAGTTATTTAAATCAGAAAATTTGTTTTGCAAAACATCTGATCAGTCGTGTTAAGAATATTTATAAGAACTTAACAATTCATCCTAAACCTGGTAAAAAATGTCTGGGAGCATTTGTACTTAAAATAACTTCACCATTCCAGTGGTTTCTAGATAGTGGATGTAGTAGACATATGACAGGTGATCTCTCTTGGTTCACAAGGATAGAAGACTATCTGACTAACATTCGGAGATGGAAGCAGCTTTCTTATTAGCAAGAAAGGTAATATCAAACTTCATGGTATTCCCTAAATTCATGATGTTGTTTATGTTAAAGGAATGAAAGCAAATCTTCTGTCTGTTAGTCAAATTTGTGATAAAGGTAACAAGGTTATCTTCAATATGAAAGGTTATGATATTGAAGACAAGTCCGGAAAAATAATTTTTCAAGGACGTAGAAGTATGAATAATTGTTACCTTCTTGATATAGAGTCCAATCTGTACTGTAACTTGACTAAGGTAGATTCAACCCATTTGTGGCATGAACGGTTTGTTCATATCAACTACCGAATGCTTGGAAAGCTCATTAATCGTGAAATTTTTAAAGGTGCTCCAAAAATTAACACTAAAGTAGAAGGTGTTTGTGGGGCATGCCAAAAGGGTAAGCAAGGAAAAATTTTACACAAACTTTCTCGAGACATAGCCACTCGTGCTCCTCTCGATCTTATTCATATGGATCTATTTGTTCAATCCAACAAGCATCCGTTGGAGGGAATAAGTATGCTTTCGTAATGGTAGATGACTATACACGTTTCACACGGTTGCTTTTCTGAAGCACAAGAATGACACTCTTGAAGAGTTCAAGATTATTGTGAACAAAATACAAAACGAACAAGGTCGCAAGTATATGAATACTGTAATAGTCTTGGGATTATTCATCAATTCTCTGCTCCTATTACACCTTAAGCAAATGGTGTAGCTGAGAGAAAGAATAGAAATATTCAAGAAATGGCTAGAGTAATGCTTCACAATAAAAACCTACCATTAAACTTCTGAGGGGAAGCTGTTTTTACAGCCTGTTATCTAATAAACAAAGTTTACTTAAGATCCAAAACTCTAAATACCCCATATGAATTATGGTATGGAAGAAAACCCAATCTGAGTTGTTTAAGGGTTTTCGGAAGCAAATGCTATATTCTCAAAGATAGAGAACATAGAGGAAAATTTGATTCCAAAAGTGATGAAGGAATCTTTCTTGGCTATGTCTCTGATAGTCGTGCCTTCCGGGTATACAACCTCAGAACCAAAGTCATGATGGAATCAATTAATGTGGTTATTGATGACGTTAGTGACTTTAGTCAAGACAACCACACTGCAGCAGAGCTTCCTCCCTTTGAAACTGTTATTAAAGAAAAACATACTGAAGAAGAACCATATGTGGTTCCTCAAATTAGTGACATAGATGATAAAGATGATAATGAAAGTATTGTTAAACAACCCAATGATACTGAAAGTATTGTCCAAGTGGGTACATCAAAGACACTCTACTGAAGATATTATTGGAGATGCTAATGCCAAAGTTATGACTCGAAGAGAACTTCAGAATGTCTGTCACTATACATGTTTTTTTATCTTCAATAGAACCAAAAAATATTGAGGAAGCACTCAGTGAACCAACTTGGGTAAACTCTATGCATGAGGAACTCAATCAGTTTAAAAGGAAAGAAGTGTGGGAACTCGTTCCAAAACCAGCAGGAGTAAACATTGTTGGAACTAAATGGATCTACAAGAACAAATCAGACGAATTCGGAACAATTGTCAGAAACAAAGCCAGGATTGTTGCTCAAGGATATTCTCAAATTGAAGAAGAAGTTTTTGTAGCCCAACCAAAAGGATTTGAAGATCCAGTATTCCCAGATTATGACTTTAAACTTAAAAAGGCCTTTTATGGTCTAAAACAAGCTCCAAGAGATTGGTATGACAAGTTGACATCCTTTTTACTTCAAAAAGGATTCTCTAGAGGCGGTGCTGATAAAACACTTTTCACCAAGTGGAATGGTAAAAATGTTCTCATAGCAAAAATATATGTAGATGACATCATATATGGATCCACCTCAAAATCTCTAACAGATGATTTCCTAAATCTTATGAGTGGAGAATTCGAAATGAGTAATATTGGAGAATTGTCATACTTGGTTTGCAAATAAAGCAAGAAAAAAACAATATTCTTCTTTCTCAAGAAAAATATGCAAGGAATTTAGTTGAGAAATTCGAATTAAAAGGATCAACATCTATGGCAACTCCAATGCCAACTATTGGGAAACTCCAATCCAATCCAGGAGAAAAATCGGTTGATCAAGAACTATACAGATCCATGTAGGAAGCTTGTTATACTTAATCGCAAAAATACCACACATTTCCTTCAGTGTGTTATGTTGTGCACGATTTCAAGAAGATCCTAGAGAATTACATCTAAAAACTGTAAAACGAATTATAAGATACGTTAATGGTACCCTAGATTATGGCTTATCATACTCTATGGATACAAACAACAACCTTGTTGCCTATTCAGATGTTGATTGGGCAGGATGTGTAGAAGATCGGAAAAGCACCTCTGGTGGTTGCTTTTATGTTGGTCAAAACCTTGTTGCTTGGCACAACAAGAAACAGAATTCACAGTCTTTATCAACCTGTGAAGAAGAATACATGGTTGCTGGTACATGTTGTACCCAACTATTATGGATGAAACAAATGATCATCGACTATGGAATAAATATTTCAACTATGAGCATTCTCTGTGATAACTCAAGTGTTATTCGCTTGAGTGGGAATCCAGTTGAACATTCTCGTACTAAACACATAGATATTAAATATCACTTTATTAGAGAATTATATGAGAATGGAGTTATCAAATTAGAATACGTTCCATCTAAACGACAACTTGCTGATACTCTCACTAAACCCTTAGATAGAGAAACCTTCGAAAATCTAAGGAAATCCATAGGGATTGTCAAGGTACATTAGCACCTTGTGGCTCCGTTTTTCAACTTTTTCTTGCAATTGTTAAAACCAATTCGCAACCTATTAGAGCATAGCTCGGTTGAACCCACCAAGCGTTGGTATGTCAAGTTTGGTTGTCAAATTTTAGTGAATCAAAACTCATTTTAAGAGTCGCTTGATTATGTATTAGAGTCAACTTCGTATAGGCTAGCTTGAAAGTATTAGGATATGAGACATTACAAGTATTGCGAAGACTTGAAGAAGTGAAGAAGTAAGAAGCTACAACGATAACATCATCCTTCCACTTGAGGTTAGTGATATTTCACTTGAACTGTTTCATTCCCTAACGTATCTTTCAAGTCGTGCATATTGAAAACGAAACTGCGAAGCATGAACACTGTAGATAGACATAGTATTAAGGAATACAATATGAAGTCTATTGCTTAACCATTAAACTTTGTAGATAAGACATTGACATAATCATTTAAATGATATCGTGACTATGTATGGGTATGAGGTGAGGATTTCATACTAGGAAACAATGTTTTTACATGTGTTTTAAGGAAGTAAGTTCATAGACTTGTTTGTGAATCGAAAAGGAAATCGCCAGGAGTTATTGGGATTGTTATTCATTGCATATCTTGTGAACATCCAATATGTGTGATTTAGTAAAACCGCTCACGACTTTTTTGTGTTCTTGGCGAAACTATTCACAAAGGCCTGACTTATGTATTGGTATGACTTTTATTAGTGAAACCGATCTTAAGTAATCACCTGAGATGGTATGATCGAGTTTGTGATTTGTTGAACCAAATATGGGTAAAGGGGAACCGATCCTACGAAGAGGTGCAACACATCACAAAGGGGAATCGATCCTTGTATGAGGTGCAACAAGTTTGTAGCAGAAAGGGGAAACGATCATATGGACATGTGCAACACGTTTTTAGGAAAAGGGGAACCGATCCTATGGACATGTGTAACACATATAAGTTAGATACCATATATATGTGGGGAACCGATCCTAGTACCTAGTCAAATGAATTTTGGAAAGCTAGTGTGACTATGCACAATACTCACATGGAGGTAGAACCGAAACTTGTTTTGGTAGAACCGTTAAACCCATGATTTGTGATTGAGTGTTCTTGATCAATCACATAGTTCTTGAAAGTCAGATGAACCAATTCTAAACTTGTTTGGAAGTATGGAAAATCGGTTTCAAGGTTGTAAGTATGAAAGAGGACTTACAAAGTAAGGATGTCGACATACTTTGAACACGTACATTAATGTTTATCTTTTATTGTTCAAAGTTATTCCTTAATAGCTAAAGGAAGAAAATCCCAGGATCGAAACATAAATAAGTTAAAAATCTTTTAATTAAGGTTGTTAATTTTATTTTAGGAAAATGAGAATTAGTAATGTGCATTTACTAGTTGAGATTTTCCAAAGAGATTTTCGGTCATTATTTTGGACAGAGCATTTCCAGAAATTATGGAAACCGAATTTGGAATATATTGAATATCTTTGAGAATATTTTCGGTTTTGAAAATTCCTTGGTGTCCAAAATTCCTTGTCTATAAATACTTGAAGTTTGCATTTCTAGCAAACTAATCCTTCGTGACAACAAACTTCCTTTGTTGTGTTGTTACTGGTGTAGCCGCCTATTCGGAGAGGAGGGTAACCTAATTAGGAGAAATCTCTTACGGCCGCTCAATTTAAAGTCTTCTTTGGGATTGAGAATCTCTATGAGTACCGTTGGTGGGAAACTAGATAATTGTGGTTTATCTTGTGTTTTCGATTGATTTGATTGACTAACAGTGGTTACTCTTTGATTGCACCTAGTTTGTTTATGCTTGAGAATCTTCTCTTATGATATAAGATTCACTCAAACTAGATCGAAGTTTTGACAGGGATATTTAGATTGTTGTTAGTGCTAAAGACGATCTTGTGATAATCCATTGTTAACATACTCCGTTTTGTGCGTGATTGATGACAAGAGATTCAAGTTGTTGTGTGCAGGTGTTTATTGAAGATCTATGAATATTTGAAGACAAAGAAGATATTAAAGATTTCTGATTTGGGGTTCATAATCTTTGGTGTGCACAATACTTGTTTCGGTATAAGAGGATCCAACTATATCGGTTTATCCTTGTGGTAGATTGGATTGATTAGTTGTGTAGATAGGCATCAATACAATTCTTTGTGATTAAAAGTATTGATTGCAAAATCTTAACAATTACCTTTGTTGATTGAACATAAGATAGATCTAAGAACCTGAAGAAGGAGTTTATGTTAAGATAAACAGAAGAGACTTTGTCCGACTCACATCACTTGGTTGAATAGAGTTGATACCAAACATATTTGTTGCTCCTTTACTGTTTGAAACATGAACCAAAGGAATTGTTCCAAGTACGTGACTTATTCATAAGTTGGAGGCGTGTGAATACATACGGAACTAGGCGAACTATAGGTTTAGTTGTTTGGTCTCAACTATACTAAGTTGGTTTAATTTTATGTAGTGGATTAATCCTGAGAGTATTCAATTCTGGACAAGGTCCCGGGGTTTTTCTGCATTTGCGGTTTCCTCGTTAACAAAATCTTGCCGTGTCATTTACTTTATATTTTCGCATTATAATTGTTTTATTATAATTAAAGTAATTTACACAAACGTTAATTCATATTTACTTGATAAGCAATCTTATTGTGTTTGGTTAAGTCCGAACCTTTTTATCAAGTAAACATACTTCGTTGTTGTATTGTCTCGATCTCGTATCCATAGACAATCACACGAAGTGTGAACCGATTAGTTGCATTGTCTCGACTCAGTCCATAGACAATCACTTTCGGAGAAAGGACTTATAGGTAGGAAAAGTTTTAGCTTGAGGTATATTTTGGATTGTTATTCATTGCATATCTTGTTAACATCCAATATGTGTGATTTAGTATAACCGCTCACGACTTGTTTGTGTTCCTGGTAAAACTATTCACAAAGGCCTGACTTATGTATTGGTATGACTTTTATTAGTGAAACCGATCTTAAGTAATCACTCGGGATGGTATTATAGAGTTTGTGATTTGTTGAACCAAATCTGGGTAAAGGGGAACCGATCATATGAAGATGTGCAACATATCACATAGGGGAATCGATCCTTGTATGAGGTGCAGCAAGTTTGTAGCAGAAAGGGGAACCAATACTATGGACATGTGCAACACGTTTTTAGGCAAAGGGGAACCGATCCTATGGACATGTGTAACACATATAAGTTAGATGCCATATATATGTGGGTAACCGATCCTAGTACCTAGTTAACCGAATTTTGGAAAGCTAGTGTGACTATGCACAATACTCACATGGAGTAGAACCGAAACTTGTTTTGGTAGAACCGTTAAACCCATGATTTGTGATTGAGTGTTCTTGATCAATCACATAGTTCTTGAAAGTCAGTGTTGTGTTCTCACAACAAATTAACACACAGGGTCGAAGAATTGAAGAAATCTGGTTCAAGAACCAGCCCAAGGAAGAAGAAGAAGACTAAAAATTATTACTCATCAAAACTTAGCTGCCTCAGGTGTTATCTTTTACACATTTATTGGTCGCAAACCTAAACCCAATCGACTAACAACAAGCCGACGCATGTAATGATTCTAGCGGCTAAACTCAAAGCTATCACAAAGCACTAGTACATATCAAGGAATTACTAGGGGAAGACTTCATACTTGTAAATACATAATAGACATATGAAAATTGCTCCCTGTTGAAACAATCCTTGACCTCAAGGATTAAAGTGTGGAAAATGGGCAGTGATGTGAGCAGCATCCTCCCAAGTGGCTTCGTCTGGGGTCGTTGTTAGACCAATGGAATAAAAGCTGGTGTACTTCATGAGTGCCTCGAGTCAGGGTTCTCTTGTCTAGACTCGCAATGGGGGTAACCAGTACCTGACCATCAGTGTCGACCAAGGGAAGGGTTGGTGAAGGAGTGTGATCAGCTCCAATGCACTTCTTTAGCTGAGAAACATGGAAAACAGGGTGAATGCGGGATTCTGGTGGTAGGTGTAGCTTGTAATCCACGACTCCAATTTTCCCTATAATCTGGAAAGGGCCATAGTATTTGGCTGACAGTTTGAAATTGCACCTGAGAGAAACAGAGGTTTGTCTGTATGGCTGGAGTTTCAGATAGACCATATCTCCCACTATGAAAACTCTGTCTATTTTGTGTTAGTCTGCAAAGTACTTCATGCGCTCTTGATCCTTGGATAATGCCTCCTTGATAAAATGTAACATGTCAGCTCTTTGTTTTAAGTACTGCTCCACAGATGCCACAGATGAGATGGTAGAAGAAGGAAAAGCTAAGTGTGGTGCTTCATAGCGATATAAGGCCTTGAAGGGAGACATTTTCAAGCTAGTATTATACCACCATTTAGCCAAATCCAACCATTGTACCCAATGTTTAGGTTGATTTCCAGTCATACATCTGAGATAATTTTCCAAGCAAGCATTCACCCTCTCAGTCTTCCCATTAGTTTGAGGGTGATATGATGTACTCAGCTTCAGTTGGGAGCCCGATTTCTCGAATAGTTCTTACCAGAAGGAACTGGTGAAGATCTTATATCTGTCTGAAATTATGGAAGCTGGTAATCCATGTAATCTGACTACGTTGTGGAGAAAAGATTTTGCCACAGTAGAAGCAGTGAAGGGATGTTGCAATAGAATGAAATGACTATATTTAGTTAGCCTATCTACCACCACAAGAATGACATCTTTTCTCTCACTTTTGGGTAAGCCTTCAATAAAGTCAAGACTGATATGCTGCCAGGCTTGTTCAGGGACAGGGAGAGGCTGCAGCAATCCAGCAGGTAATGTATATTCCCCTTTTTGTCTTGGATTTCTTTATTGTTCACCTTTTTCAATGAAGAGTTTTGGGGAGATCCAAGAAAAGTAATAAATGCTCCCTGGTGAAAGAAAGATATACTCAATTTGGACAGGTTGAAAGTAATATCTCCAAGACCTCTGAGCCAGTCAGCCCCAAGGACCATGTCACAGCCACCTAAGGCAAGTAACCTTAAATCTCCCAAAAATTGATAATCCTGCATTCTCCACTGTAAGGATTTACAAATACCAGGACTAACTGTTTGTTCTCCATTAGCCACTGTAACTAGTAAATTAGCAATTGGTTGGATTGAACAACGCAAAGCTCTGACCAAATCAGAATCAAAGAAACTATGTGTGCTTCCAGTATCAATAATAATAGAGATTTTTTGATTATTAAGAAAGCCTGGAATTCGAATAGTTTCCTCAGTGTGGTTATGTCATGTACCTGCATAGGAGAGGAGGGTGGTCCATATCATAATCAGGGTGGCAGTTATCCTTTAATATTAATTGTTAATTAGGAGTTTAGTTAGAGTAATTATAAGTGTAATAGAGGGTCGAGATGTAACCTCATGTGTGGCTTAATGATCGTTAAATCAAGTTGGGTAAACCTAGCTATATAAGATAGTGCGTCTTGTAATGATAAAAGGAATGAACTCATAATCAAAATATGGTTTTAACGATTTAGGATGTGTTCTTCAGACCAGTAGGCTCGATTCTTTGGAATTGGGATAGGTTTATACTCAATTTATCTATCAGCCCTGTCATTGTACTTTGGTACATGACAATTGGTATCAGATTCACGATCCTGTGTACCTGATTCATGATGGGAGGAGGTGATCCAACACTACAAGAGTTTGCTGCTCGGCAACAACGACATGGTGAACGATTATCTGTTCTTGAAAAAGATTTATCTGAAATTAAACTTAAGATGAGTTTGATCGAAGAAACTTTGAGTATTCACTTTGCTAAGATATGTAATCATTTGGGAATTCCAGTACCAGTTGTTCCTTCTACGAATTTCACACCAGATCCGGGTTCAACTTATGCTGCTAAATCTAAACATGAGGAAACAAAACCAGTTAACGAAGCAACAACTGATTCTCTTGAATTGGAATTGATTCCTAATTTTTTCTTCATTGAAAAGGATGATGTTGATTTACTTCATGGTCAATTTGAAGAAAATTCAAAATTAGAGATCAATTGCTTCTCCGAGTTCTCTCCAGTTACAATTGACAAAATGAAGGATTTAGAGATACAGTTTTGTGTCAAAACTTTTGAGGAGAATTCCGAGTTTCTTAAAGCTTGATGGGGTTGTTCTTTCTTCACAAGAAGTTACTTCAGATGGATTATTTCGGTCTCCACTTTGATTATAAGCGCTTATTATTCAATCGAGGTAAATGTACTACGATTTCATCACTTACTTATGAGAACTTATTTCTTCAATTGCTTCTTAGCCTGGGGTATAACTCATATTCTTGGTTTCCACATTCATTTCCTCGTTTCTATGTTACTGGTTTAACACTTCTGTGTGCGAAGAAGATGTTTGTTCCCAGGCCTGAGAGGAATAAGTTTTTGTTTCTACTCTTGTGTGCTAGGGTCATTATTATTGAGATTAGCTATGAAGACCTTGCAAGCTCAATGGTTATAATCGTTCTTGATAACAAATTCAACTGTAAGGATTTTGTTCCTATTCTTTTGTTACTAACCTTGTAGAGGGTAGATTACACTCGTTCATTATTCGATAGAGGAAAAGAGATCGAGCTCAGTTTATAGACTTCTTGTTTTACTAAATGTTCTGAAGTTGATGTGTACCTGGAATTATTGAATAGATACTCTTATTTTACTGGTGGCTGGGAATTCAGTTTCGGTTTAACTACCTCTTGTTTGTTTGTTCTAGATGTTTGTTCAATTGTAAGGGATGCAAACAATGGGAATTTCATTTCTAAACTATTTTTTTGACATCGGTTTAGATTACATTCATCCTCTATGAATTTTATCTTGTTAATGTTCAAAACTGGTGATATTAGTGATGTTTTGCTGTGGTGTTTCCAAATGGTTGGGATGTGAAAGCTGGACTATGGGTTACTTCATGAGATTGCAGTTCAAATTCTTGAATCATTGGTTGTTCTTGGGATTTATATAGAGAGTTCAGAATGTTTCTACGAGTTTATTATGTTCATACTTCACCAGGGATTCTTATATTTTCAACTTAACTTTTCAGCTAAACCATTCATTGTTCTTCAATATATTACTGATGCTGACATTGTTGATAAGAGGAAACCGACTGCTACAATGGCTGTGAGATGTGAATATTTGAGTAACTTGGATGAGAGTGTCCTGTGGAGATTAAATTGTGGTGATGTTGCTTTTCTCTTGCAGCTTACACTGGGACAAGGTTTGCGTAGGGAAACTGACATTCCAGAAACTAAGTTTTGTGTTCATAATCTAGGTGAAAGTATGCAGATATATCCATACCCAGCTGATCTTCAGTCTTTGTATTGTGTTGGACTTAAATCTTATGGATGCTGTCAACTATTGAGTCTATTTTACCAACCCATGAGAGCCTATATCAAGTTTGAGTTCTTGGGAGAGGTAGTGAGAACTCAAAGTTGGGTCACTGTGCATTCTACTCAACATGTGCTTGTTTGTGTTGATGCTCACATCCTGCTTAACAATCAGTTTCACCAAGTATGTGGAAGATTGTGGACTCACAAGAGAATTATAATGCAAGTTAGGCAGTGCCTTTGTAATTCTTTACACCCATTTTACCCCACCTGGCTTTTTACTCGTTGCTGCAAAGACCTACCAGCTTTATCCAACCTGGATTCAAGTGAATATTATCTCCCATGTTACCCTGCTATATGGAAGTTTATGTCAAATGGTGATTCTCAGCTCAATGAGATACTGGTACTCCCATATGTGATGATGAGATTTGCTGAGATTTTTGAGTACTTGAAGTTTAATGACTGGGTTACAGTCAAGCGTTATATCTATAGCCCACTTCTGGGAGGTAGAGTAATGTTGGGAACTTATCTTACCTTTATATATCTGAAGCCACGACTATGTTCCCAGCTTTACTGGAGCTCAAGCAACTTTCACCAAGGGTAGACAACACTGTGCAAGTTCCAAGTAGAGCTTATGCATATTACACAGAGGGGAAACTCAGGGAAACTCCAACATCAGATATAGAGCTTATGCATGTACAACACAACCAGGTTCAGCCGCAGATGCTTACCATCATGTACCTGTATAGGAGAGGCGACGTCTTGGAAAATCATTTTACATCCTTGAGGACAAGGATGTTCCCAAGGAGTAGGGAATGTCATGTACCTCCATAGGAGAGGAGGGTGGTCCATATCATAATCAGGGTGGCAGTTATCCTTTAATATTAATTGTTAATTAGGAGTTTAATTAGAAGTGTAATAGAGGGTCGAGATGTAACCACCTGTGTGGCTTAATGATCGTTAGATCAGGTTGGGTAAACCTGGCTATATAAGCTAGTGCGTCTTGTAATGAGAAAAGGAATGAATTCATAATCAAAATATCGTTTTAACGATTTAGGTCGTGTTCTTCAGACCAGTAGGCTCGATTCTTTGGAATTGGGAGAGGTTTATCCTTAATTTATCTATCAACACTGTCATTGTACTTTGGTACATGACAGGTTACCTGTAAGCGCATTGAGAGAAATCTCCATATCACTGTCCACTGCTGGTGTATCTTCAATGTCAGTGACCTCTTCTACTTGTGCATGAGGTTCAGCACTACTGCTTCAGCTTCTGTAGCTACCATGATGAACAACTGTTGTTTTTTACAAAAATGTCTTGGGTGATAAACTCCATCACAATTAAAGAAAAGGCCCTGAAATTTCCTTTTTTGCAGTTTTTCAGGGGTGAGTCTTCTAATAGGAAGTGGAGTGGTAGTGGAAGACTGAGGTGGTGTTTGTGGTAAGGGTAGTAAGTGTGGGTGGGCTACATGTTTAGGGGAAAAGGTTGAGGGGTTGGATGGTCTGGGGTTTGGAAAAAATTTATTTTCTCCCCTCAAAGGTTTCTGTTCGCTATTGAGTGTTTTCTCTTGCATTCTAGCAAGTGAGAAAGCTTGCATTAGAGTGGTGGGATGGAACATACTAACATCATGTTTTATATCTTCTTTCAGTCCCTCAATAAAACTAATCCCATAATAGTATTCGGTGAGCATATGAAATTGTCTAAACAAAAGGGCTTTTAAATTTTAAAATTTCTCAAAATATTCATCCACAGTAATAGTTTGAGACAACTTACTGAATATACCAAGGATATTTTCATTTGAAGGATTCTCGAACCTGATACAAGCTTGCTCAGCTAACTCAAACCACGAAGTGATAGATCTGGTTGTTTGATGATTCTTTAACCATATATCAGCTTTCCCATCTAGGTGCATATCCTCCATGGTAACCTTTTGGTGTTCATCCTTAATGTTGTTGAGTAGAAAGTATTTGTCACACTTATGAATCCACCCTTTGGGGTTTTCACCAGTAAATCGTGGAAAATCCAATTTAGGCATACGAAGGGTGTTGGTGGTTTCCCGACCTACTTGTGGAACATTGTACATCATACCATTATGGTGGAAATGGTTTGAATGAGAACCTTACGCCTCTGGTTCTCATTGCTCCTACATCCTCCTCCCTGCATAAATGTCCATGTATTTGACGAAATCATCTTTAGATAGCATAGCTCCTTTGATTTCTTTGTTTTGCGCAGCGAGATCGATATATTGTAAAGAGAGATCTTCAATTTGTGTGTTAATTTGTGAATCTCTTCATTTACTTATTTAATGGTGGGATGATTAGCTCCACCCATGGTGAGGATAGACGGCTTTGATGCCAATTGTTGTGTTCCCACAACAAATTAACACATAGGGTCGAAGAATTGAAGAAATCTGGTTCAAGAACCATCCCAAGGAAGAAGAAGAAGACTAAAAATCATTACTCATTAAAACTTAGCCGCCTCAGGTGTTCTCTCTTACACATTTATTGGTCGCAAACCTAAACCCAATCGACTAACAACAAGCCAACGCGTGTAATGATCCTAGCGGCTAAACTCAAAGCTATCACAAAGCACTAGTACATCTCAAGGAATTACTATGGGAAGACTCCAGACTTGTAAATACATAACAGAATATGACAGTCAGATGAACCAATTCTAAACTTGTTTGGAAGTGTGGCAAATCGGTTTCAAGGTTGTAAGTATGAAAGAGGACTTACAAAGTAAGGATGTCGACATACTTTGAACACGCACAATAATGTTTATCTTTTACTATTCCTTAATAGCTACAGGAAGAAAATCCTAGGGTCGAAACATAAATATGTTAATAATTTTTTAAGTAAGGTTGTTAATTTTATTTTAGGAAAATGGGAATTAAAAATGTGCATTTATTAGTTGAGATTTTCCAAAGAGATTTTCGGTTATCATTTTCGACAGAGCATTTCCAGGAATTATGGAAACCGAATTTGGAATATATTGAATATCTTTGAGAATATTTTCGGTTTTGGAAATTCCTTGGTGCCCAAACTTCCTTTTCTATAAATACTTGAAGTTTGCATTTCTAGCAAACTAATCCTTCGTGACAGCAAACTTCCTCTGTTGTGTTCTTACTGGTGTAGCCGCCTATTCAGAGAGGAGAGTAACCTAATTAGGCGAAATCTCTTACGGCCGCTCAATTTAAAGTCTTCTTTGGGATTGAGAAGCTCTACGAGTACCGTTGGTGGGAAACTAGATAATTGCGGGTTATGTTGTGTTTTCGATTGATTTGATTGACTAACAGTGGTTAATCTTTGATTACACCTAGTTTGTTTATGCTTGAGAATCTTCTCTTCTAATATAAGATTCACTCAAACTAGATCGAAGTTTCGACAGGGATTTTTAGACTGTTGTTAGTGCTAAAGACGATCTTGTGATAATCCATTGTTAACAGACTCCGTTCTGTGCGTGATTGATCACAAGAGATTCAAGTTGTTGTGTGCAGGTGTTTATTGAAGATCTATGAAGATTTGAAGACAAATAAGATATTGAAGATTTATGATTTGGGGTTCATAATCTTTGATGTTCACAATACTTGTTTCGGTATAAGAGGATCCAACAATAATCGGTTTATCCTTGTGGTAGATTGGATTGATTAGTTGTGTAGATCGGCATCAATACAATTCTTTGTGATTTAAAGTATTGATTGCAAAATCTTAACAATTACCTTTGGTGATTTAACATAAGATAGATCTAAGAACCTGACGAAGGAGTTTATGTGAAGATAAACAGAAGAGCCTTTGTCCGACTCACATCACTTGGTTGAATAGAGTTGATACCAAACATATTTGTTGCTCCTTTACTGTTTGGAATACGAATCAAAGGAATTGTTCCAAGTACGTGACTTATTCATAAGTTGGAGGCGTGGGAATACAGAAGTAACTAGGTGAACTATAGATTTAGTTGTTTGGTCTCAACTATACGAAGTTGGTTTAATTTTGTGTAGCGGCTTAATCCTGAGAGTATTCAATTCTGGAAAAGGTCCCAGGGTTTTTTTGCATTTGCGGTTTCCTCGTTAACAAAATCTTGATGTGTCATTTACTTTATATTTCCGCATTATAATTAAAGTAAATTACACAAACGTTAATTCCTATTTACTTGATAAGCAATCCTATTGTGTTTGGTTAAGTCCGAACCTTTTTATCAAGTAAACATACTTCGCTATTGTATTGTATCGATCTCGTATCCATATACGATTACACGAAGTGTGAACCGATTAGTTGCATTGTCTCGACTCAGTTCATAGACAATCACTTTCGGAGAAAGGACTTATAAGTAGGAAAAGTTTTAGATTGAGGTATATTTGGGTACCCTCGCCTTTTTACAACCTTTCTCTGGCAAATGTTGGTTGTGGTTATTTTTTTGTTAAGGATGACAACATGATGATATTTCAATATCAATTCTCCCTGGACGAAAATGCAAATATATTGGAGAAGTGGATGCGAAATTTGAGGTAATGATTTTGTTAGTTAATCGTTTTCCTGTTTAAGAAAAGCCTGAGTTTATTTCATATATATTTATTGCTTTTGCTTAACAAAATTTCGGTACAATTGATGTTTATTCCATTATGTGTGTATGGATGTATGTGTGATTCGATTGGTTCCGACTAATAAAAACTATTGTTATCTTGCTTTATTGTGTGGTATCAATTGTTTAGGCTTACAAAATTTTGGTGCAATTGTGGTGCTTTAATATCTATGTTGTTTCAATGGCTTCCGGTTGAGGTGAATAATTATGCAAGTTGATTTATTTGGTTTGTATGAATTATTTATGGCTTAACGAAAGAAAAGGTTTACGGGATGAGTTGTTTAGTCCAATTCGATTCCGGTTAAGAGAAACTAAGTTAATTTTGATCTTAGTTAGACTTATCGAAGTGAGGTTTCGGTTATTCAAGTCTAATCGAATGCCTTAACAAGAAATGCTAGTTAACTAACCTAATACTTGTCTTGTTTAAAATTGAACGGTCTAAGTTTATGTATAATTAGAAGCTGATAAGAAAAATAGAGTTATCTTTATTTTGGTCTTATCGAATAAGCGATTGTTTTTGTACAATCGGTTTAGCAGAGGAACTAAGGTGCTTAGTTGATTTTTGGTTTGATGAACTAAAGTGGTAAAATTGTTTCGGACAATTGTTTCCTTGGTAACATATCAAAATAAAACTACTTGTAGTTTCGGTTTTTGATATTGGTTATCAGAAAATGGTGTGTGGAACTATCGTGCTTAACTCTACAGGTTGCAAGTCTATTTTGAGATTTGTAAGATTCTTTTCGGTTTGTCCTTTATTTTTTCGTTTCTTTGTCATTTTGTGACAAAAAGGGGGATAAATATATGGAGTAAACAAGTGATACTGGCATTGATTTTATATTGATTGGTATCACTAAGAAAAAGAACATTGGTGCTAAAACGTTTATCTAACGAAATAGTGAAAGCATAGACTAAGGAGGAGTAACATATCATTAATTGGTATAACAAAGATGTACGGATTGAAAATCTACCTATCTTCCTTTAGGGGGAGTATTAGCTTTGTTATTATAATGTCAACAACGGCATTTTTAAGGATTGAATGTATGCATATTTCTGTGTTGTTAAATTCGGGAATCAAGCGCATGCGTAATGAATTCTTGTAATTTGTTTATCCATATGATGTAAGAGTTTTGTCACTAAAATTGACAAAGAGGGAGATTGTTAGAGAATAGCTCGGTTGAACCCACCAAGCGTTGGTATGTCAAGTTTGGTTGTCATATTTTAGTGAATCAAAACTCATGTTAAGAGTCGCTTGATTATGTACTAGAGTCAACTTCGTATAGGTTATCTTGAAAGTATTAGGATAATGAGACTTTACAAGTATTGCGAAGACTTGAAGATGTGAAGAAGCAAGGAGATACAACGACAACATCATCCTTCCACTTGAGGTTTGTGATATTTGACTTGAACTGTTTCATTCCCTAACGTATCTTCCAAGTATTGCATATGGAAAACAAAACTGCGAAGCATGATTGAACTCTATATAGACATAGTATTAAGGAATACAATACGAGGTTTATTCCTTAACCATTAAACTTTGTAGATAAGACATCGACATCCTCGTTTAAATGCTATTATGATTATGTATGGGTATGAGTTGAGGATTTCATCCTAGGGAACAATGTTTTACATGTGTTCTAAGGAAGTAAATTCATGAACTTGGTTTGTGAATCGAAAAGGAAATCGCCAGGTGTTATTGGTATTGTTATTCATTGCATATATTGTGAACAACCAATATGTGTGACTAGTATAACCGTTCATGACTTGTTTGTGTTCTTGGTAAAACTATTCACAAAGGACTGACTTATGTATTGGTATGACTTTTATTAGTGAAACCGATCTTAAGTAATCACCTGATGGTATAATAGAGTTTGTGATTTATGTCTGACCAATTCTGGGTAAAGGGGAACCGATCCTAGTAAGAGATGCAGTACATCACAAAGGGGAAACGATCCTTGTATGAGGTGCAGCAAGTTTATAGCAGAAAGAGGAACCGATCCTATGGATATGTGCAACACGTTTCTAGGAAAAGGGGAACCGATCCTATGGACATGTGCAACAGATATAAGTTAGATACCATATATATGTGGGGAACCGATCCTAGTACCTAGTCAACCGAATTTTAGAAAGCTAGTGTGAAAATGCATAGTACTCACATGGAGGTAGAACCGAAACTTGTTTTGGTAGAACCGTTACACCCATGTTTTGTGATTGAGTGTTATTAATCAATTGCATAGTTCTTGAAAGTCAGATGAACCAATTCTAAACTTGTTTGGTAGTGTGGAAAATCGGTTAAGGTTGTAAGTATGAAAAAGGACTTACAAAGTAAGGATGTCGACATACTTTGAACACGTGTTGTGAATGTTAAATCTTTAATTGTTCAAAGTTATTCCTTAATAGCTAAGGGAAGAGAATCCCAGGATCGAAAAATAAATAAGTTAAGAATCTTTTAATTAAGGTTATTAATTTCATTTTTAGGAAAATAAGAATCAGTAATGTGCATTTACTAATTAGAGATTTTCCAAGAGATTTCGATCATTATTTTTGGACAGAGCATTTCCAGGAATTATCGAAACCGAATTTGTGCTTTAATGAATATCTTGAGAAAATTTTCAGTTTTGGAAATTCCTTGGTGTCCAAACTTCCTTGTCTATAAATATTGAAGTTTGTATTTCCAGCAAACTAATCCTTCATAACAGCAAACTACCTCTTGTTGTGTTTTTACTGGTGAAGTCGCCTATTCGAAGAGGAGAGTAACCTAATTAGGCGAAATCTCTTACGGCCGCTCGTTTTAAAGTCTTCTTTGGGATTCAGAAGCTCTATTAGTACCGTTGGTGGGAAACTAGATAATTGTGGTTTATCTATTGTTTTCGATTGATTTGATTGACTAACAGTGGTTGAACTTTGATTGCACCTAGTTTGTTTATGCTTGAGGATCTTCTTTTATGATATAAGATTCACTCAAACTAGTTCAGAGTTTCGACATGGATCTTTAGACTGTTTGTAGATCTAAAGATGATCTTGTGATAATCCATTGTTAAAAGACTCCGTTCTGTGCGTGATTGATCACAAGAGATTCAAGTTGTTGTGTGCAGGTATTTATTAAAGATCTAAGAAGATTTGAAGACAAAGAAGATATTGAAGATTTCTGATTTGGGGTTCATAATCTTTGGTGTGCACAATACTTGTTTCGGTAAAAATAGGATCCAACTATAATTGGTTTTATCTTTGTGATAGAATTGGATTGATTAGTTGAGTAGATCGACATCAACACAATTATTTGGATTAAGAGTGTTGATTGCAAAATTTTATCGATTACTTCGGTAACTGAACATAACATAGATCTAAGGACCTGATGAAGGAGTTTATGTTAAGATAAACAGAAGAGCCTTTGTCCGACTCATATCACTTGGTTGAAGAGAGTTGATACCAAACAGATTTGTTGTTCCTTTACTATTTGGAATACGAACCAAAGGAATTGTTCGAAGTATGTGAATTAATCATAAGTTGAAGGCGTGGGAATACATATGGAACTAGGTGAACTATAGGTTTAGTTGCTTGGTCTCAACTATACGAAGATAGGTTATTTTGTATAGCGGCTTAATCCTGAGAGTATTCAATTCTGGACAAGGTCCCGGAATTTGTCTGCATTCGCGGTTTCCTCGTTAACAAAATCATGTTGTGTCATTTACTTTTATTTTCTGCATTATAATTGTTTTATTATAATTAAAGTAAATTACACAAAACGTTAATTCCTATTTACTTGATAGCAATCCTATTGTGTTTGGTTAAGTCCGAACCTTTTATCAAGTAAACATACTTCGTTGTTGTATTGTCTCGATCTCATATCCATAGACGATCACACGAAGTGTGAACCGATTAGTTGCATTGTGTCGACTCAGTCCATAGACAATCACTTTCGGAGAAATGAGTTATAGGTAGGAAAAGTTTTAGATTGAGGTATATTTGGGTACCCTCGTCTTTTCAATCAAACTATGTGAAATCAAAGTTTCAACAACCATTAGTCAATCAAATCAATAATTGAAAACTAAATAACAATGTTCTTGTCTAGTTTCCCGCTAACGGTACTTGCTTGAAATTCTTGATCCAAAAGAAGTCTTTAAACGAGTGGACGTAAGAGATTTCACCTTATAGGGTACTTTCTTCTCCGGTATAGTATTACAAGTAATACTAGTAGTCGGCTCCGCCGGAAACAATGAAGTTCGCCTGGATAAGGATAGTTTGTAAGAAGAACAAACTTCACTATTTATAGACCAAGGTTGTTTGGACAACAAGGAAATTCCAAAACCGAAAGATTCTCAAGTTATGCAATAAAGTACCTAATTTCGGTTTTCATATTTCCAACTAATATTAAACCTGTAATTCTGAAATCTATCTTTAGAAAATATCTAATATTTTTTTAGCACTTAACTAATATAGCTTTTATAGAGATATGTTTTTGATTTCTGGAAAATCAAATATAATTCGAAAATCTTAACTAAAAGATTCTCAAAATTTCGGTTTGGGATCACCTTGAGTATCAAGGAATATCTTTGAAAAATCAATGATAAGAATTACATGTTCAAATTATATCGACATATGGAACTTTCCTATCTAGCAAACCCTAATTGCAAACTCACACAAAACCATAAAGTAATATGTGAATGTTGAAAATCGGTTTTTCTCTTGGGACTGGTTCTACCATGACTCTTAACATATGTTAAGATCGGTTTTACCAAGTCTCGAAATATAGGTAGGGATCGGTTTCACCATGAATTCCAACAATAGATAGGATAGATTCTACCAAAATTCCTAATATAGATAGGGATCGGTTCTACCATGATTCCTAACAAAAGATAGGATCGGTTCTACCAAGTATCCCAATATAGGTAGGGATCGGTTCTACCATGATTCCCAACAAAAGCTAGGATCATTTTTACCAAGTATCCCAAGATAGGTAGGGATCTATTCTACCTTGACTCTTAACATAATTTAAGATCGGTTCTACCTGGATTCCCACCTTAGGGTGGAATTGACCATCCAAAAGATCTTCATAGAAAACCATTACGAAGAAAGTTAGTATGTGCTTCTTTTAAACCAATGTAATAAAATATGGTTTCCTAGGATGAAATCGCACATATATCCAATACACAATACATAATTAAGTTACATAGATTATGTCGATGTCGCATTTACGAAGTTCAAATGATAAACGTTATACTTCCTTACTAGAGTATCATATATATAACCTTCTATGTTATGTTTTGAATCTTAAATGACTTGAAAGAAACGATAGGAATGAAAACAAGTCAAGTCAGTATCACTAACCTCAAGTGATATCTTCGTTGTACCCGACAAGTCTTCACGTTATTCAGGTCTTCAGAGTAATACTTGTATGTCTCAACATTCCTAGACTTTCTAGTCTAACCTAAACGAAGTTGACTCTAGTAGTTTTAATCAAGCGACTCTAATTGAGTTTTGATATATACTAAAATATGACAACCAAACTTGACATATCAACGCTTGGTGGGTTCAACCGAGCATTGCTTTAACAGATACATTTTCCTTTAAGTTATCACCAGATTTTAAAATAAATGGTTCTTAGTCAGAGATCTATTTCTTTGCTTTGTTAACCATCTTCCTTAGATTTACCCGTAATCTATCAAAATACAATTCCATATAGTGAATAGTTCATTTCTATTATCTTTCCATCTTATGTTGTCCATACCCGGTAAAAGTATTCCAGTGCGATAAATCTTCTCAACTATATTGGTATCGTATAAGATATTAAGAAAGCTAACATTTCAGTATTCAGTATCAGATCAATTTTTTAGTCAAATAATTTGGAGATTTTTAGAAGCAAACTAAGATGGAAGATACCCATCATGGTCTAGAATCCAGTACCTTTCCATTTACTGATGTTGCTACATGTTTTAATTTCTCAACAATAGTTTTGGTTAACAATATCTAAGCCTTGACTAATTTCTCTCTAGAGTCAAGGTGGTCAATATCGGTTGTACCAGCCGATATTATAGGTTTTTATCGTGTATCAGAAAAATCTTTACGATATCTAAAATACCGGCGATACAAAGAGTGAACGATAAAAACGCTCATATTAGCCGGTATAAACCGATATTTCGGGTTCACAGATACACTGATAATATCAGTAAAGGTAATTTGGTAGAATAAATTATTTAGATTTGGAAATATGTAAACAAAACCTTCCTCCTAGTAATCTTCTTCTTTTGTGCCCTTGAAAACTCAATCCATTCAGTAAAGAAATTTCCAACTATTTCATTTTTTAATGAATTTCTTATCCTTGAAACAATTATGGTTTTTATTGCTCATTCTCTTTCTTCTGAATATTTGTCAAATGAGAATTCATTATCGTTGACGATTTTATCTTCAACATCATTAGTTCAGGTTAGTAGCAACGACAGGGTTATCTGAAACCGGAGTAGCAAATATGGAATAGATAGTGAAATGAGATTGAACTTGTACTGTGAAGCTTCTGATCTTGAGAATTAATGCATCATATGCCACCAAACATTTTAAATTAAAATATTTATAAATATTTAAAATTCTAATCTTAATGATGTTACAACCGGTATATTTTTTTGTATAGGTGTATCGGGCCCATCCAATACGAAACATATACACGATATTAACTACTTTGCTCTAGACCCATGATAATTTCTTTCTAGACCAATGAGCCAGTAAAAAGTGGTTCACCCTTTATAGAACTGTAATTTGCAAAATATTCGAGCTTAAGCACTTGGACCCACAAAGCTTATTTGCCCAGCATCCCATGAAGTTTGATTATTTCTGTAACTCTCTATTTTGGATATAAGGTAGACAACCTCTTATACTTTTTTTAAGGGATAAATTCCTTGTTGGACCACCAGGAGGAAGTTGAGACCCGGTACAATTTCCTATCTATCCATTCAAAATGTTGCATGTGTATCCCTTGTCTCGCATTTTGTCATTTTGGTGATACATTTTTAACCTATCATTTTTAGGGGTGACTCCGAAATAATTAGGGGCGACTTTTTTATCCCAACCCATAATCAAGGTTAAGGGATGTCCGAAAAATAGAAGAATATATTAATGCCCTTCCGCAATCGGAATTATTTTGTGTCCGATTGTTAATATTAAATCGGTAGTTAAGTAACGCAAAGATACTACTGATTGATATAAATTTGTGCTAAATGCATATTTGGGGCTACTATTAATCGGGAGTTAACGATAAATTCATTTACTACCGATCATAGGCTAAATCAAAATTCAAAAAAAAAGAAGGATTTTTGTAAAATTTCATTTTGGGGGTACTCTGTATTCGGTAGTTATATAAACTATTTTGACTACCGAAGATGGTTGAATATTTGTAAAGAGAGCCACTGTACAATCGGAAGTCAAGATTTTACCTCATCTCCTACCGATTATAGGCTCAACCAAAATTCAAAAATAGGTGATTTTGACAAAATCACATTTTGGGGCAACTCTATATTTGGTAGTTATATGAACTACCTTGACTACCGATTATGCTAGGATATTTGCAAAGAGAGTCACTGTATAATCGGAAGTCATAATAACTTCATTTACTATCGATTAGAGGCTCAACCAAAATTCAAAAAATTGAGGATTTTTGCAAAATCACATTTTGGGGCAACTCTATATTCGGTAGTTATATGAACTACATTGACTACCGATTATGGTAGGATATTTGCAAAGAGAGTCACTGTATAATCGGAAGTCATGATAACTTCATTTACTACCGATTATAGGCTCAACCAAAATTCAAAAAATTGAGGATTTTTACAAAATCACATTTTGGGGCTACTATATATTCGGTAGTTATATGAACTATCTTGACTACCGATTATGGTAGGATTTCGGTAAAGAGATCTACTGTATAGTCGGAAGTCAGGATAACTTCATTTACTACTGGTTGTAGGCTCAACCAAAATTCAAAAAATTGAGGATTTTTGCAAAATCACATTTTGGGGGAACTCTATATTTGGTAGTCATATGAACTACCTTGACTGCCGATTATAATAGGATATTTGCAAAGAGAGCCATTGTATAATCGGAAGTCAGGATACCTTCATTTACTACCGATTATAGGCTCAACCAAAATTCAAAAAATTGAGAATTTTTGCAAAATTTTATTTTGGGGCTACTCTATATTCGGGAGTTAAATAAACTAAATTCACTACCGATTATGGTAGCATTTTAGCTAAAGGTCTACTTTAATCGGAAGTAAAGATAAAAAAATTTACTACCGATTATAGGATAATCAAAATTCAAAAGATGGAGGATTTTATTTTGGGGATACTTTATATTCGGAAGTTATATAAACTAAATTTACTCCCGATTGTGGATTAACTTCCCGATTGTGAAGTTATCTACCCATTGTAAAGGGTAGTTTGGCCATTAAAAAAACGGGAGATAAGGAATGGCTATATTTTACGTTTGGATGACCTTTTTTGTCTTTTTATGTCGCCCCTAATTTTTTCGGGATCGCCCCTAAAAATGCCTTGATTTTCAAGCCAAAAAAGAAAAGAAAATGCATCCACTATTAAATAAACAAATATCTTATCAAGATGGACTACTCGAAAATGACTCCTCACATTTAAGAGGTTCTTTCAGGATTTATTTAATTTTTCTCTAACTTTCGTTAGTAGTATTTTTTTCGACATCTTGTGGAGCATGACATGCCTGTGGATTTTGTTGTTTCCATACGAGATGCCCTTGTAAAAATGGGTCAATAGTCTTAAGGATCTTTATTGCACATTTACGGCCAAATATTTACCGTAGGCATACCAATTTTTCATGCAGGCATCCTTAATTACTACTAAACGACTTGATTCAAAATCTTACAATGGCCCCGATTTGATAAAACAAAATGGTAACTTTACAGAAGTTTCAGAACAGAATAAGATTCTGGGTGTGCGTTATTTGTAAGGATAGAAAAGTTTGGTGTATAAGAGTTCATTCCAAGTATCTTGAAGTCCAGGCAAACACCAATGAACACAATCAGCATAACTCGTTGGATTAGCTATCTGCTCTTTTGTTAAAGGATCCCATTGCTTCTTATATATTGCTATATGTGCATCTTTTCTATACTCGGAGAGTTGTGTAATGTTTAGAAATGTAATAGGTACTTTTGATTTACTAAATTCTTGTTTGACCACTTCCATTATTTTTTTCCGAGACCCTAGTCCCCGATATTCTGGATCTTCTATCGGAGTCGTTTGATCGAGACAATTCCCATTTGGTTCCCCATTCCATTCGCGGCTCCTGAAAGTAAAACATTCAAGTTATTAAAAAATTGTCGTGAATACACAAAAGAACGGGTCACTGTAAAACCTTCCGGATGCACTTACTTCTCGTGGATAGGCGACATGGCAGTGAACATAACCCTATTTTTTCAGGATTTGTATTTTTTTCAACCCATTTCACCAGACTCTTCATTGCCACACGGTATGCATCTTCCGTCTTCAACTCCTCAGTTACTTTCTCTTCATCTTGGAATGATCCTTGTCTACATGCCAAGAACATAAAGTTATTAGACTTTATTTTCTTTACATATATATGTTGTTAAGCAAAATGAATTACAAAAACTTGTTTACAAGGGTTTTGAGATTACAATAATTTAAACTTCAGCCCAGTGCACCACCAAATGTGGGTATTGAACACCAAAACGTCTGCTCCTTTTCAATGTTGACCATGCTTGTCGATAGAATTCTTACGAACCAATATATCTGGAAATCTATGGATTATGGCATTATCGGAGTTTGATTCTAAAAGAAATGGTGTCCAATAAAACTCGATCGTCGCATTATACTCCTGAATGTTCGAGCAATATGGTTTAGAAGATTATGACTCATTATTTATGTACAAGAGCAACCATATGAACACTTTAATTAACTGTTATATTTTAAATTTAATCATCATTGGTAGCTCGTACCTTGGCTGTGAATACAGTGAGAGAGTCATTAACGGTTCGCATGGATTTGGCGTGTTCAGGGATGACCTTCTGGAGGAGACACACCATGGAAGTGAATTGACCCCGATTCAATGAGTCACCAACAAACAACATCCTCTTACCTCTAAGTTTTTCCAGCATGAAACTTGCATTGAAACTGCACAGTTTTAATCAAATGGGTCAACATAAGAATTTAATTATACTCGAAAACACGGTCAGAAATAAACTAAATTATGAGAGAATTGTTTATGAACCTGGGAAGAGAACAACCATGAGGTTGCCATCTCCAATGTTGATAGCCTTTATCAGGTCTTCCTTCTTTTTGACAAGTGAGTTGAGGTGGTATGTATGGACATTCCGGTTCTTCATAAAGCGGTCGATTTAATTCATCGTAGACCCATTTCCCACTAAACACGTCACATTCTTGATGATCTTCATCACCATGAGGCTCTCCAATTGCATATGGCAATTTCACCTGCTTCTTAATCTCTAAACAAAAAAAAAAAAAAAACTTATATTCTTAGAAAACGATCATAAGTAAGGTCGGAAGACTACGTAATTCAAAAACAAGAAGCTGGCTAAGTTAAGATATGTTCATTAATCCTCCTCACCTGTTTCTATCAAAATTGTCTGTTTGTTGTCTGGTTCTGATGATTCTGGTTGTAACCGATTCAAACTTTGTCTCAGAAAACAACTAACACTGTTCTCATGGAAAATAGAGAGAAGGAAAACGAAAACTATGAAAGTAAAGAGGCATGGAGAAAGAGTTGTAGTTATTCTACGAGAAGATGGGGATGCAAAGGAGATTGAAGGTTTCATGTTTTTGTTGTTTTTTCTTTGTGTGAGACTCAATCTTTTAGAAGTCGGGGTCAGCGCCAACGCGGTATTCAGCTATTTAAAAGAACGCTGAGAAGAGTATTTTGATTGTCGGAAACATGTTAAAAGCAGAAATTAATCCATGGCAATGTGGGTTCATTTTAAGCTAACTACTACACAGTCTGAACGTGAGGTGGATCAGACAACTAGCTACCTGAAATGAAGGAATAAGATTTTGTATATTAGAAAACATGATAAATAAGTATAAATGTGTCTATGTATACTATATACTTTAAGTGGGTTTAGGTAGGTGCATGAGAGCAGAGTAGTAGGTATTTGATGATATGCATCCGTTTGAATTTGTATTGCTAGAAATTAGAAAACACCACTGTTGGTAACATTTTGGCTTCAGTTGGTTAGGTTTGGTTGGTAATTTTAGGACCTATCGATAACCAAAGAAAACAATTGAATTAACAATGATTTTAAAAACGAACCGGTGAATATATATGTATATGTAAATAAATATGCTTCGTGGTTAGCGTGTGATGTTTAAGTGTTTCCGCTACTTTAATCAACATTGCTAATAGGGGTACCAGATTAAGTGGGGTGTACCAAAATTATAATAAGACAGAACATATTTTCATATAGGACAAAACAATTTTTGACTTGGCTTGGTACACCCTCACTAAACCTGACACCCCATTAGCATCCTTGACTTTAACGCCAAGCTTCATGGTTGGGTTATTTTTGATCAAATCGTATAATTGTACTGTAGTGGGAATTGCAGATCCCTTTGAAATGGGTGTTTCTTGGACGAGCTAGGAGCAAATTGGTGCTGGTATGGTGTTCAAACCTTTTTATTCCCTCCGTTCCTTTTTAATAGGCTGATTTTGTTTTTAGAGAAATTTAAGGAAATTAAGAGAATTAATCATTGAAAGTGGTCCTCATGGCACTTGACAATAAAAGAAGTGAAGTGAAATGGTCCCATGACACTTGTCACCAAAAGAAGTAAAGTGAAATGGTCCACATGACACTTGTCATCAAAAGAAATTAAGAGAAAAGTGGTCCCAGAAAATTAAAGTAACATTTGACTTTCCCAATTAGGAAACCATCTTATTTTTTTGAAACATTTATTTATAAAAACCAGCCTATTAAAAAGGAGCGGAGGGAGTATTACTTTTTGATGGAGCGAAGTTGAAAAACGTATCTTCGCACATGCATGTCTTTACTTAAGACGATGAACTCAAATATATTTACAAAATGTAAAGATCAGGTCATCATGGACGAAAATGTAAATCGCGATGATAATTGTTATTACTTTGGAGAAAAAAAACTAATTCAAAATGGATCATATTGACATTCAGTGAGAGCTTACATCATTGTCATGATCAACCCAACTTTTTTGTCTTGGAGAAGATCACTCTGAAATTCAAAAGTTGACTGAGAAGTTCCAGCTTTCTTAGCAAGTTTATCAGCCAAATTTTGAACTTCTCTCTTAACTAAGACACACTTCCATATACTAATTTTGCTTAAAACAAACTTAATATCTAAAACTAAAGATTGATTCATTCAGTGAACATAGAATGTTGGTTCATTGATGGATTTTATTAAAACTTCACAATCTGATTCCAACATGACATTATTGAAGGGTATCATTATTCCTATGATAATTCCTAACAGCCTCATGTGCAAGCATAATATTGTCTTGTATAGATCTACCGAAGATGAAAGGAAATTGGTTTGAGCTAACTAATCCTTTCAGCACAGTTTTCATTATAATAGCCAATTTTTCATTATGCACTTGTAAATCACGTTACAACGTCTATAGTCAGTTATAATAGTTGGATTTTCAATCTTAAGAACTAATGTAAGGAAAGTACTATTACCTCACCCAGCAACTTCGTCCTGGAGAAAATCTCTGAATTGCCTTAACAAAATCAAACTTTAATAATATGTTATCAAACCTTGAAAAATGGCTAGAGAAATCATCAGGTCACGGTGCCTTATTAGAACCAATGCATGAAAGTGCATAACCATTCTCATTCTTGTAATATGAGTAATCAAACATCTTGCATCATCTACACCCACAAGATTAGAGAAATGAACAAAAGAAACAACATCGTTAGAAAAGGATAAATACTATGATTATTAAAAAATTCAGAGAAAAAATTAGTGCATTCCAAGGCTTTCTCTTTGTCATCATCAAGAACAATATCATCAGAATCTCAAGATTAAAATATTATCGCGTCACATTTTCTTTTTTAAATAATTATGAAAGAAAGAAGAACTTGAATCCTCTGACTTCATTTATTGTACTCGAAACTTTTGCTTCCGTATAGACTCTTTATGCCTAACAGATTTAGTAAATGCACAATCAGCTCTTTTTTCAATATAAGCAGCATCAACATCAAGTGACCTCAACTATATAGCAGCTTCAGCAGTCACCATCTCTTCTTTTATTTTGCAAACCACACCACAAAATTTTTTTAATCTTGTCTTCCTCCACTCCACTAAAATATGCTTAACTTTATAAGTTAAAAATCAGAACAAACATAAGGTTACCTTTTACTTTACCCCTCCAAACCTTCCGTGCAATATCAAGAAATTCAGGCTCCTTGGTAAAATAATTAAAAAATCTAAATGACAGGGGACCATGTTGCCTTTGCTCCAAAACTGAACACACCATCGGGGAATGATCAGACACTCCAGGATTTATAAAATGAGTTTTAAAACTGTTGAATAAGGAAATCCACTCAACATTAACCGAAACTCTATAAATCTTAGAGACATTCGTTTTAGGACTAATTTTATTTTTCGATCAAGTGTAAAAATCTCAAGAAAATGGAAGATCAAATAAATAAGACTCTTGAGTGCAATGAATAAAGTCATTCATAGAAGATTCTTGAATGCTTTATGTGCATGTTTTCTTATTAGAATCTAAAATCTTATTAAAGTCTACCAACACCATTAAGGACCCTCGTACATAGAAGCATAAGCAATTAAGCGATTCCATAAAGTATTTTTCACAGAACTATCATTATCATCATACACCGTAGTAACAAAAAAACGTAAATTTCTAATAGTAACTGTTAGAAATTTAGTTGAACTCGCAAGCGTTGCCATCTCAAGCTTGTTTGTCAAGTTTAGTTGATCAAAACAATATACTTGATTTCTAGTCTACTTATAGCTATGTCTCGGATTAGGATAGAAGTGTATAGTTGAGCTTTAGACTTCACGGTGTTCACCAATTGAAGAAGAAGATCTACTGAAGAGCTTGGAGGAACTTCATCAACAAAATGCATGTGGAGACGAGTCTATTCTATTATATCTTTTAATGAGACTAAGTCGTATAGCTATATAGACATTCACATTATACACATTTGAACTTCGAGCCGAGTTTATCTCATTTATATATTTCTCGAAATACGTGTTGGAAGCTTTTAGCTTTAGCTAAAGTTCATCATCTACTTGACGAGTTTAGTTGTAGACAATTTATTTGTTGGAAACTAAATATTAAATCAAGTTGAGCCAACAAGGTATTATTGAGCCAACAAGGTATACACGTTTGGTACAGTTCATCCATATCTAAATATAACTATATTTTATTTGTGTGTATCAAGCTAATACCATATAACGGTGGAGATTGATTGCTTAATTTGTAAGTAGACTTAGATTGAATCTTAAATCAGGAGTCATCTAACGGTGAATATCAATTGTTTTGGTACTAAGCGATCTTAACTTTGATTGCAAGCAACCCTGATTTGAAAGACTATATAAGGGAGAACTCTAGCATATGGGAAACTTACTACCGACACTCTCATGTTTCCTAGTTGCAAACTAAAGTCGATTCTCCTTTAACCTAGGTTTTCCAAAACCATTATTAGGTTAACGACTTGAAGATTTCATTTGGGATTCGTGAAGCCAGATCAAACTATTTTCTCTGCAGTTGTGAATTCTGATCTTACTTTTTCTTTCATGTTGAGTTTTATCTTCTCTAAAATTTACTCGAGATTTATCTCGGATAGGTGAGATATAAAAGTAATCACAACAGTTCTTAGTCTCAGACTCTTATGATTCCGCAATAACTTCTTCTGTTAATCAGTTAGGTTATTGTGAGGTGATTGATATTTCTAGGCTGCTCTTCGGGAGTATAAGACCGGATTATTAGTTGAGTTTCTTGTTCACCTTGATTTATCTAAAGACAGAAACAAAACCAGAATAGACATATATGTGGGAGATCGATTTGTTTATAAGTCTTCGACTTTGGGTCGTAGTAACTCTTAGTTGTGGGTGACATCAACTAAGGGAATCACGTGCGCAGAGTCCTGTTGGGATTCAAGAGGCGTAAAGAACGCGACTGTACCTTAATCGGTGTGAGACTTGGTTAGGGCTCAACTACATTCCAGTCCAAAGTTAACTTGCAGTAGGCTAGAGTATGTAGCGTCTTAATACAGTATGGTGTTCAAATCTGGACTAGGTCCCTAGGTTTTTCTGCATTTGCGGTTTCCTCGTTAACAAAATTTCTATTTTTTGTGTTATTTATTTTTCGTATTATATTTATTTATATAATTAAAATATCACAGGTTGTGCGCAGTTCAATCACATTTGATAAATCCGACCTTGTTTGTTGGATAAAACTTGATTGACACTGGGACATTGGTCTTTGGTACCATCCGAGTTATTCTTGAAAAGACGAGGGTACCCAAATATACCTCAATCTAAAACTTTTCCACCTATAATTCCTTTCTCCGAAAATGATTGTCTATGGACTGAGTCAAGACAATACAACTAATAGGTTCGCAATTCGTGTGATTGTCTATCGATACGAGATTGATACAATACAACAACAAGATAACTTGTGTGTTTGACTATGGATATAAGATCGAGACAATACAACAACGAAGTATGTTTACTTGATAATAGGTTCGGACTTAACCAAACACAATAGGATTGCTATCAAGTAAATAGGAATTAACGGTTGTATATTTTACTTCTAATTATAATAAAAACAATTATAATTGCGGAAATAGAAAAGTAAAAGACATAACAAGATTTTGTTAACGAGGAAACCGCAATTGCAGAAAAACCAAGAATTGAATACTCTCAGGATTAATCCGCTATACAAAATCTAAACCAACTTCTTATAGTTGAGATCAAGCAACTAAACATATAGTTCACCTAGTTCCGTCTGTATCCCTGCGCCTCCAACTTGCAATAAGTCACACACATAGAACAATTCCTTTGGTTCGTATTCCAAACAGTAAAGGAACAACAAATTTGTTCGGTAACAACTCTTTTCAAACAACGTGATATGAGTTTGACAAAAGGCTCTTCCGTTTATCCCAATAAACTCCTTTGTTAGGTTCTTATATCAATTACTAAAGTAATTGTTTAGACTATGCAATCAGTACTTCGAATCACAAATACACGTATTGATGCCGATCTACTCAACTAATCAATCAAGATTATCACAAAGATAAACCGATTATAGTTGGATCCCCAGCCGATCAAGTTTTGTGCACACCAAAGATTATGAACCAAAATCAGAAGTCTTCTTCATCTTCAAATCTTCTCAGATATTCAATAAACACCTGCACACAATCAACTTGAATCTCTTGTGATCAATCACACACAAAACGGAGTCTGTTAACAATGGATTATCACAAGACGTCTTTAGATCTACAAACAGTCTAAAGATCCTTGTCGATACTTCGATCTAGTTTGAGTGAATCTTATATTAGAAGAGAAGATTCTTAAGCATAAAAAAACTAGGTGCAATCAAAGTTCAACAACCATTAGTCAATCAAATAAATCTAAAACTAATAATAAACTGCAATTATCTAGTTTCCCATCAACGGTAATCGTAGATCTTCCCAATCCCAAAGAAGTCTTTAAAATGAGCGGTCGTAAGAGATTTCGCCTAATTAGGGTACTTTCCTCTCCGGATAGACGGTTCCACCAGTAACAACACAACTAGGTAGTTTTGCTGGCTCTAAGGATTAGTGTGCTCGAAATGCAAACTTTAATATTTATAGACCAAGGAAGTTTTTGGACACCAAGGAATTTCCAAAACCGAAAATATTCTCAAGATCTGCAATATATTTCCAAATTCGGTTTTCATAATTCCTGGAAACGCTCTGTCCAAATATTGACCGAAATCTCAGTAGAAAATCTCAAATTAGTAAATGCACATTACCAATTTTTATTTTCTAAAGATTCTCAATTTATTTCGATAGGGGATTCTCCTTTAGCTATTAAGGAATATCTTTGAACAATAAAAGATAAGAGTTACTACACATGTTCAAAGTATGTCGACATCTTTACTTTGTAAATCTTTTTTCATATTTACAATCTTGGAACCGATTTTCCACACTTCCAAACAAGTTTAGAATTGGTTCATCTAACTTCCAAGAACTATGTGATTGATATCCTATCAAATAACCATTAATGGGTTTCACGGTTCTACCAAAACAAGTTTCGGTTCTACCTCCATGTGAGTACTAGGATCAGTCACACTAGCTTTCCAAAAATTGGTTGACTAGGTACTAGGATCGGTTACCACATATTTATGGTATTTAACTTGTATTCAGTTGTACAAGTCATATGATCGGTTACCAATTACTAAGACTTGTTGTACCTCTTACAAGGATCGATTCCCCATGCTTGTGATTGGTTGCACCTCTTACTAGGATCGGTTCCCTAATGTCTAGAGTTGGTCATACCAATTACAACATATCGATCATACCATCTCAGGTGATTATTTAAGATCGGTTTCACTAATAAAACTTATACCAATACAAAAGTCAGGCCTTGTGAATAGTTTTACCAAGATACGTAAAAAAGTTATGAGAGGTTATACTAAACACACATATTGGTAATCCAAAGATTTGCAATGAATAATAATACCAATAAGCCTAGCGATTTCCCTTTCGATTCATAAAACAAGTTTATGAATTGTAGTTCCTTTAAACGAATGTTAAACATTGTTTCCCAGGACGAAATATTCACCCATACCCATACATAATCATAATAGCATTCATATAATTATGCCGATGTCTTATATACGAAGTTCAAAAGATAGACGTTATACTTCGTATTGTAATTCCTTAATATTATGTCTAACTAGAGTATAATCATTCACAGCTTCGCAGTTATATTTTCAATATGCACGACTTGAAATATACGTTAGGAACGAAACAGTTCAAGTCAAATATTAATAACCACAAGAGGAAGGATGATGTCTTCGATGTAGCTCTTTACTTCTTCACATTCTTCAAGTCTTCACATAATACTTGTCAGTTTCATATCCTAGTAACTTTCTAGCTAACCTATACGAAGTTGACTCTAGTAAATAATCAAGCGACTCTTAAAATGAGTTTTTATTAACTAAAATATGACAACCAAACTTGACATACCAACGCTTGGTGGGTTCAACCGAGCTATGCTCTAACAATTCTCATCAGTCTCACAAATTTTTATCTAGTTGATTCACTGATTGTATTGAGAAAGAGATAAAGCTTTTTGATATCTTTCTTGATTGAGTCTCACTTTTAAAGTGGTGCTCTCAGAATTATATTGGAGTTTAGTCCATACAGATTTCCGAACGAAATATTGGGTGTGGTTGTTTTACCCCCGCGTTTTCACTAAGCATCATCAGAATCTCATATTGTGTGTTCTTGGTTTGGTCAAGGTGTACAACTCTTGAATCCAGCAATGTTGTTAGGGAATTCATCATATCCTCAAAGCATTATTTTATTGACCAATTGTACTCGCCAATTATTTGGAAAGGGTCGAAATATTTGCTGAAAAGAATCGCAAGGCTTTGAAGTTCAGTATTACAACATTATTTTCTGTTCTTTTTTTCCATCCTCTGGTACCATATCTCCAACAGTTTTTAGAAAATAGTTCTTCAATAATAATGGGGGGGGGGGGGGGGGGGGGGAAGGGGGGTTAACTTCAAACACAATTGCTCAATCCTTGTAATTCATAAACCAGACTTTGAATCACTTGGAATGTTTTGATAGTGAGAATTTTACTCGTTGACAAGAGACCGTGAAGTTCTGGTACATTCTCGAAGATGGATTGGAGGAAATTCCTGCCCCAAAAGTCAATGACGCTGATGATTTGAAGGCCAGACGTAAAAGCTCCAGGAAGATGATTTCATGTGTCATGGTCGTATTTTGAATGCTTTGTAGACTAGTGTTTACAATTCCCATCAAAGTATTTCATCTGTAAAGGAATTATGGACTATGCTTGACAACAATACAATAATTAGGAAGCAAGCAACAAGAAATTCCTGATTTACAACTTCATGGACTTTAAAATGGTTGACAGTAAGTAAATTATTGCCCAGGTCAGTGAAATTGTACTCATCGTTAATCATTTTAAGGATGCTGGAGTTGAACTTGCTCTTGCCTTTGTTGTTTGCGTTATTATTTATCGTCTTCCCCTTTATTGGAATGGTTACAAAAAGAAACTTAAGCATAATGAGACTGAATATGACTTAGAAGGTTTATAGCGACATCTTTGTATAGAAGAGGACTCTCGTAAACGAGAAATTAAGGATAGTCAACAAACTGCAAACCATTGTAAAGTTAATACTGTAGAAGAATCTAAGACATAGAATTCTTTGAAACCTAAGAATGATACTCAGTTTAAGAAGTAACATCCCAAGAAGAAGAAGAAGAAGCAGGCGACTGCTACTTCTGTAAGAACCCCGACCATTATGCTCATGACTGTCTTCAATGAAAGAAAAGAAAAAAAAAAAAAGGAGAATGTGGTCGAAGACAAACTTGTAATTGTAGTGCAAGCCAATGTTCTTGCTGATAATAGTAGTAGATGGTGGTATGATAGTGGCTTACTTATTCATATATGTAAGGATAGAAACCTTTACAAGACATACGAACCGGTTATTGGAGAAGGAGACGAAGTTACTTCAACGAATAACCTCAATAAAAAAGTAATGTTTTGCATGTCCCTGACATTGTTAAGAACCTTGTTTCTAGATACCTTGTTATGGAGGCCGGATTCAAGACGACCTATGAGTCTAGTAAGTTTGTATTTTCCAAAAATGGTATGTTTGTTGGACAAGGATATGCTTGTAATGGGATGATTAATCTTAATTTAATAAATAATGGTTCTGCTTATACTGTTGACTCTATTGATATATGGTATATTATAACATGTAAATTATGGTTCCCTTAGAAACATGAAAAGATTAGGATTAATTTCTGAAAGAAACTTTAACAATGTTTCTAAATGTGAAATCTGTGTGCAAGAAAAAATAAATAGAATATCCTTTAAATATGTAATAAGAAGTTCTACCTTGCTTGAATTAGTACACAGTGATAGTGATGTTGGTGATCTTAAAAATCACATGACTCATGGTGGAAACAAATACTATGTCATTTTTATTGATGATTGTATGGGGTATGCTTATACTTACTTGATGAAAGTAGAAGTAAAGACACAATTATGACATAAAATTAAAATTTTACGTTCTGATCGTGGTGGTGAGTAATTTCTTAAAAGAATTGAATTCTTTTTTCAAGAGCATGGTTTAATTCATCAATTTACTGCACCTCACACACCTCAACAAAATGTTATTGTTAAAAAGAAAAATATAACTTTGGTTGAGATGGTTAATGCTATGCTTAATAGTTCTCATTTGCCTAATTTTTTGTGGGGTGAAGCTATGTTATATACATGTTATATTTTGAATAGAGTTCCTTTGAAAAATAAGAATGTTTCTCGTTATGGATTGTGGTTTAACAGAAAACCAAATTTGAGAAGACTTAAAGTATGGGTTGTTTCGGATATGTAAGAAAAAAGGGATTATAAATGTGCTTTTTGTAGGTTATTCTCTTAATAGTATCACCTTTGAGATTATAGAATCTGTAGATGTAGAATTTTTTGAGAACTTAAATAAGAATAGTTTCCAAATACAACCCATAATTACCCATTGTTACCTAGTCTAGATATGTTGAGACTAATGACAATGACGAACATTCTTCTCTTACTCGAGACATGGTAGATATTTCAGAACCTATTGAAGACATCGAACCTAGAAGGAGTAAGAGAGCAAGAACATAGAGAAGCTTTGGTTCATATTTTATAACATATCTTGTATTAAGAATAAAATTATTAGTGTTTCTAAGTATGTTATACATGTTGAAAATGATCACAAAACTTACGTTGAGGCTATGAATTCCAGATATGCTATTTTCTGGAAATAGTCTATCAATGATGAAAAAATTCACTTTTGTCTAACAGTACTTGGATATATTGTGATTTACCTTCAGGTGTAAAGCCCATTGGATGTAAATGGATATTCAATAGAAAGTTGAATGTCAATGGTTCCGTTGATAAGTTCAAAGTCAGATTAGTTGCTAAGGGTTATAAGAAAAAACATTAAATTGATTACTTTGATACATATGCTCATGTTGCTCGTATCTCATGTATTCGTTGTTTAATTGTACTTGCATCTGTTCACAAGTTCATTATTCATCAAATGGATGTCAAAACTACTTTTCCAAAGGGTGATTTAGAAGAAGAGATATATACGGAAAACCCTGAAGGTTTCATATTACCAGGCCAAGAAAAGTAGGTTTGCAAGTTGGTAAAATCTCTCTATGGCTTGAAGCAATCTACCGTGCAATGGCATGAGAAGTTTGACAAAGTAGATTTGTCATATGGTTTTGTTGTGATGTAGATAATTGTATCTATAGTAAGGATGATAGTTCTGGATGTGTAATTCTCAATATGACATATCTCGTGTAGAAGAAACAAATAAGTTTCTTAGTTCTAACTTTTATACGAAAGATTTAGGAGAGGATGATGTGACTTAGGAATTAAAATACTAAGAAAGGGAGATGAATTGGATTTAACCCAATCTCATTACATTTAGAAATTTCTCAAAAAATATGGTCATTTTGATGACATCCCAACCATCACTCTTTTGGACCCTGATGTAAAGTTAATGAAGAATATTGGTCACGCTCACAATACCGGACATATCCCAAATCGTGGGAGTGTTATGTCGTTTCTCAAGTAATCCAGGAGTTGAACACTGGAGAGCAGTTTCAAGAGTGTTGGCTTACTTGAGGGAACCATTGATTACCAAAGCTATCCCGTTGTATTAGAAGATACAGTGATGCTAACTGGAATAGTGTAGAATCCAAATCCAAGTCGACTAGTGGATGGATATTTACATTAGGAGTTGTTGTTGTAACTTGAAGTTCAAAGAAGCAAACTTGTATTTCTAATTCAACAATTTTTTCAGAGTTGATAGCACTTACAGATGCATGTAAGGATGCAAAATGGCTTAGAAACTTACTTGATGAGATCCTTTGGAAGAAGTCAACTCCAGCAGTCTTGATTAATTGTGATAATCAGGCTACGATTTTTAATGTCACTAACAAGACTTATAATGGGAAGCCAAGACATACAGGTCTTAGACATCAAATTGTGAGATAATTACTCAATAGAGGAATAGTTACGATTAACTTTATTGAATCAAAGAAGAACTTGGCAGACTCGTTCACAAAGAGTCTACTAAAAGCAGTGCTTTCAACAAAATATGGGGAAATGGTACCAACAAGTTATGGATGTGGTTATGGTGCACCAATTACAAACTTCCCATTTCAAATTAGTGTAGTGGTTTTGCAAGAAATATGATGGATGTAAATTCTTAATGAGTCTATAGTTGTTCAAAGTTGTATCGCAGAAGCACCTCCTTAGAGACTTACCTATATGAGTATGGAAATCAGGTCGTTTTCTAAGATAAAAATATTGTTCTCATAGAAGACTCATGAATCCAGGATAAGCACATGGTCATTAATGTGCCGGGCTACAGAACACAGAATCTTTGAAATCAGTATGTGTTGAAATGTCAGTTTTATCGCATGGGGTACTTGGTTCAAGAATGGTTTCATCACTGAACCCCGATAAGGATTTGAATTACTTACACTAACTGAAGGTTCAAATCCAAAAGATAACTATCATTTATGTATTAATTTCTACGATGATGTTTATTTCTCAACCGAGTATGAACTACATTAGCTTGATCCCACTCGGGTAAGTAGGAAGTCATGTTAGTGATGCAGCCACTCCGTTTTAAAAGTTTTTACTTTGTTTTTGTGTTTTTTTTCTTAAGTACTATCAATAAGTTACCCAGGCGTTTGTTTTGTAAAATGGTCGGACCTTCTTACCCGATAGTTTCCGTTATAAAATGGTCGGAACTTCTTACCCGGCGGTTTCTTTTATAAAACGGCTAGACTTGATTTGAATTCAGAAAAGTTTGAATTCTAACATATGCGTTCTTACCCAAAGGCCACCATTGATACTGATTGGAGGTATCCTTTGGTGATGAACATGCATCTTGAAAAGATGCAAATACTCTATAAATAATGGCGATTGTTTTCCTTTGAAATGGTCAAAAAACAACATCAAAATCTCCCTATTGTTTTCTCACTAAGCATGAGCAGAATCTCATACTGTGTGTTCTTGGTTGGGTCAAGGGTCTTGAATCCAATAACGTTGTTAGGGATTCATCCTATCTTAAAAGCATTATTTCATTAACAATTGTACTCGCCAATTTATTTGGGAAGGGTTGAAATATTTGCTAAAAAGAATCGGAAAGCTTTGAAGTTCTTTTCTGTTATTTGTTCTCATCCTCTGGTACCCTATTTTCCAACAAAACCTTGGTGCACCAATTAACCCCGTATTTTTACTAGGGCTCCTCAGCTCAAATGTGTCCCGCGACTACTTTGTGCAGAGCGAGTGCCAATGGAGACTGCCGGACGGCCCGGACTGGACTGGTCGACTCAAGTTTAACGGGCTTGACCTCTACATGAGTACATGACAAGGTCCAAAAGTTATATGGGCTTATTTTTCCAAAAAATTAAAATTGAACACAAGATAGTAAAGAAACATCGAACAGTACAGAATCATTCTGGTGATTATTATTCCCAGCGATCTTCATCCGCATTTCTTTGTAAACTCCGTTCTCTTCTGTAAACACAACAAACAAACAGTCTCTTTATAAATTCAAATGCGAGTACTATTTCCTCGCTATTACACTCTTAAAACAAATCCAATTTCATCATCTTCTCCATTAATCTCTTTACAATCCTACTCTTCAAACATGTCTTCTTCAGTCATAATTCCATCTATTTCTCTTCCAAAGATCTCTTATTCTGATTCTTTGAAGAGTTGTTCGAGTTTTTCTGGGTCCAGAAATGGAGTTAGATTGTTTAATTCGAAGAATGTTGATAAATCTAGGGTTTCAATGAGTGTTTCTGTTGGATCCAAGACTACTGTTGATGATGCTTTGTTTTCTGATTATAAAGCTACTACTGCTTTTCTATTTCCTGGTCAGGTTAGTAATTGGCAACATGGAAACTATTAAATTTTGAGCGATGCTTTCATTATTTCTTTTGATGAAATTGTTTGCAATTTGATATTGTTAGACTGGTATTTTGGAAATGTATGTAACTTAGTTTAGTCATATTCGTTAGGTTGTAGCATTAAGAAATAATGTTAAAACTGTGGTATGTTTTGTTTTTATGTCGTCGTATAAAATTTCAATTTGGAAAGATCTATTGGAAGTTTGTTCATTCGGTTGCGTGTCTTTCTTTGAGAACTTAGATTTTGGAAATTGTAAATGCAATATGAATTATGAAATGCTGTAATGTAAGCTTGTATTCCAAATGAAAAACTAGTTCTTAGTAGATAACGGAGAATAGAAAACAACAACTGAAGATATAGAAAGAAATTGTTGAACCCTGGATGTTGGAATTTCACAATGCATCCTGTTTTAAATATCTATATTTTATGGAACGGTGTATCTGGATCAGATATCATAAAAATTGGCTTGTCTACCATAATATCATATCTCATTTATAGAAGTATTTAATTTTTATCTGTTATTTGTTATTTGTGGCAAGTACCTATCTCTTGTAGTCTGATCTACAAGATAATATGCAATAGTTTGTACGGGTAAGACACCCTTAGCTTGTTGTTCCACTTCTCTTAATAAATTTTATGATGTTCGACACGCTTTATATCACTCTCTGTTTCAGTTATTTCAATGTAGGTAATCCCTTTTACTTTTCTTAGTGATATCATTGGGACTTTTCATTCTATTTAAGTAGACAGATTTACTATCTGTCATTGGTGTTAGTTACATGTTATCTTTCTTTTCTTTGCATAGTTGCAATAATAGGGAAATATAGCACTCGACTATCTGCAGTTGATGTGTTGAGCTTCATCTATGAAATATAGAAGCTTTCCTCTTGAACGGTATCCTTTTGGCTTAAAGTTTCGGTATTCATCTAGTGTGGTTAGTTCTTACAGATGCTCATTATTGTGAAGTGTTGCAGAAGAAAGAGAAGAAATGTGACTGGCACGTGGATGCAGTTTTGAGTCTGTATTCATTATTCAGAAGTCTATAACTTGTTCTGAACAGATTGTTTGGAAACCGACATAAAAACCTTAGATTTCTCAGAACCAACCACAGACAACTCACTTGCAGTTCTTCATTTAATACTGTTGGTGAACCTCATAGGCTTCAGATTTTTTATTTTACGTGTTAACAATCTTAAGTAGTAGGAATTCACCGTAGAGCTGGTTTTCTTCCTGATGAAATCATTTGTTTAAGGGAAAGTAAATTTATTGTAAACTATCCTTTATTTCCTCTTACCAAGGCTAGTTAAGTGCACTTTTATGAATGATTTGTATTCTCTGTTTTCTTTTGATGCACGATGAAATATTTTTCTGTTTCTTCAGTTGTTATTTTGTTCTGTGTGAACTCATGAATGTGATTCTTAGTAGCCCTGGACACTTGGAGGCTAATCATATGGAATCGATCAAGATTCTGTTAGTTGTTTGTTAATAAGAATTGCGATTATCACCCTGAATTGTTGGTTATACTTCTGCCACATTCAGTAATCTTGTTATTATGTCTCAGGGTGCACAAGCCGTGGGAATGGGTAAGGAGGCTCAGAATGTGCCTGCTGCTGCTAACTTATATAATAAGGCAAATGACATACTCGGGTAAGGTGAATAGATATCAAGAATATTAAATGACACTCGATTTCCATTTCCCATGTATATCTAGTATACGACCTTAGTTTCTTATATGATACAAAACTAGTAGTCTATTTGTGAAATTACATTAAGTAACTTACATGAGTAATTATAACATTTGTTGGACGTATACTTGTGACATGTTTGTGAATGCAGTTTTGATCTTCTTGACGTTTGCACCAATGGACCTAAAGATAAACTGGATTCAACAGTTATAAGTCAGGTACCTGCTGATAACCTTTTTCTTTTTAAAAATCTCACTAATGGAGGTCATAAATCAGGCTTATAGCGCTTTTTATACTTTGCTTCATAAACGTTATGTGTTTATGTTTTGATTATTGTTATTATTGTTCAGTCCTACATATTTTTCCATGAACAACTGTAGCATTCGGTTCTGTATCGTTGCAGCCTGCTATCTATGTCACAAGCCTTGCTGCAGTTGAGGTATTGCGTGCTAGGGATGGAGGTCAGCAGATAATCGATTCAGTGGATGTCACTTGTGGTCTAAGTCTGGGAGAATACACCGCCCTTGCATTTGCAGGAGCTTTTAGGTATATCACTAAAATTGCTTAGTAGAAGTTTTTAGTGCTCCCATAGTTGGTACACCACCCTTGCATTTGATTACTTTTCTCTTAACTTTTTATAAATCAGTTAGTTAGCTACAAACTGCAGTTTTAAAGTGTGCTCTTGAAGAATATTGATACTTAAGTAATAAGATCTTATCATATCATGTCTACCGATATGATTTTTAGCATGTGTTTGGATATATCTACCTGACCTAGTTAGTTGCTGTTTCCTAGTTTTGAGGATGGACTCAAGCTGGTCAAACTGAGAGGAGAAGCCATGCAGGTAATTTTGAAGTTGGATGTAATGTTGACAACATTCTTCTCTCTTGAATTGAAGGGTATTTAGATATTAATGGCTATTATGTATTTACTTCTGCCAGGATGCAGCGGATGCAGCTAAAAGTGCCATGGTCAGTGTCATTGGACTCGATTCAGAAAAAGTCCAACTGTTATGTGATGCTGCTAACGAAGAAGTAGATGCGAAAGACAAAGTTCAGATTGCAAATTTTCTTTGTCCTGTAAGACCTATTGTTAATTTATTTTGTTTTATTTTTAAATTGTGCTTTGCTAATTTAAAGTAAAATAAAAGAACACCTAACATGACTTTTTATCTTAATTTGTATTTTGTTATGGTAGGGAAATTATGCTGTTTCTGGAGGCGTGAAGGGAGTGGAAGCATTAGAAGCTAAGGCCAAGTCATTCAAGGCTCGAATGACGGTAAATCCTAACCATCATCTTTTAGGTTATGCTATTTTCTCAGTCCTACTTCAGTACCATTTGTAAGAAATTGTCTTGATACAATATAATTTTCCAACCAAGTTTAGTTACCATTTTAAGTTAGATGTTGTACCTTTCTTTCTCTCTCCCCTCAGGTACGTCTTGCTGTTGCTGGTGCTTTCCACACTAGCTTCATGAACCCAGCTGTTTCAAGATTGGAAGCTGCTCTAGCGGCAACAGACCTTAGAACCCCTAGAATACCAGTCATATCCAATGTCGATGCACAACCACATGCAGATCCCGCAACAATTAAGAACATATTAGCGCGCCAGGTGAGGCATATATATTTATATATATATAAAATATATATGAGGTATGAGGTGTGAGTCATTGTCTTGGTTGCTGATTATCATTAACTTGAAAATGCAGGTAACTTCTCCTGTTCAGTGGGAAATGACAGTGAAAACCCTTCTAGACAAAGAGGTCCAGAAGAGCTATGAACTGGGTCCTGGAAAGGTAAAGTATTACTGTTGCAAAACTAACATTTGGCTCCATTCAAGCTCATTTCTTAATTTGCTGGACTACAACAAAAATAAGATAAAAGTTAAAAGTAAGCAATGAACAGAAGCAGAATGAGTAACATCTTGTGTTATTTGGATTCCATAGCCGTGTTGTCTTTGATGTTATGTTATGTTACTTAGATTGTTTGCATCCCATCCTGTTTCTGTTTCAGGTGATAGCTGGAATTGTGAAACGATTCTCCAAAACTGCTGTTGTTGAGAACATTGGAGCCTAAAGAAATTTAATAATTTCAAGGAGGTTATATTTTGTGCCTTTTGTATTTAACCCGGATAGGATATCTTAGAAAGAATATCTGCTTCACAGGCTAGGTTATGGTTACTATGTTAGCTACTTAGCTAGGGGAATGAAGACTTGGATGATACTTTGCTTGCACCTGTGGGGAATGTACGAGTTTGGCGCGAAATTTTGCAGGTTGCTCAAAATGATCCACCGTGTTAGGAACAGTATTTCAAGTATTTACGATTTTAATTGTAGTTTATTTTATCAATTAATTTATTTATGGTGCATTATGTGATTTTAGTTAACGTATCCACTTCAGTGAGGTGTATGCTTTAATCTTAGAACACTCGAAAAGTTTATTTTATATGAAGTACCAGCATGTTGTTCTAGTCAGCCTTTTCTGTTGATAATTGAAAGTTTAGCGGAACCACAATTGTTGATAAAACTAGTGTAAACTAAGTTTTTGATATTAGAATGGAAAAGATAGAAAAGCAATTACAGGACTAGACACATTACAAAGCACGGAAAGAAAATGATCTACACTAACAGGTAAATAAAAATAGTGACCTGCTAGTGTCACTCCTAAGGGTGCACACGGTACGGTTCGGCTCGGTTCTTGCCGAGGCCGAGTACCTGTACCTCCTTAGCCTCGGTTCCAAAATTTTGGACCGGTACCTGTACCTTGTACCTCGGTTCCGGTACCATTCGGTACACGTACGGTACCAGGTACGGTACCGGTACCTATCGGTACTAATTAACTTCAGAGAGGTGTGGTGTTCGCAAACAAACTATAACTGCAGTTTGAGTAGTAATTAACTTCCTAAACTGTGGTACAATAACAAGTCATATGCTAGTGCAGTTGTACAATTGCTATAATGACTAGTGTGTTGAACTGATGATGCTTCTGCTCATCATTGATGAAGAATGATAGAGATAGGTGGTTGTGCTGGTTACGATGGATGGACGTCGGTAGCAAACGAGAATGATGATGGATAATGAAGACTAAGATGGTTGGGAGAGTTGCAGCCGAGGAATGGAGAACAACTCGACAAAACAAGGAAGATCCCATCTGCTATTGTTAATCATGATGATCGCAGTTGAGAGAATGATGATTACTGCCAATGAAGAGGGTGACGTATCAGTGGTGTTGCTGTCATTGACTTTCGAAGTTGAGCTTGGTTTCTGAGACTGTTGGAATTGGAGCTTGGCAGTGATAAGCTGGGGAGGTTACCTTCTCCGCACCTTCTTCAGTTGCAAACTCAATACGGCAATGTCCACTGAATTTTCCATTATCAAGTGAAGAGAAACGCACATCGATAATTTTCCCAGCCCTTTTAAAGAACTTGATCCTACAACAACAGCGAAAAAAGAGTGTTGAGACAATGAAATGTGGCGAAGGTTAAAAAGTAAAAATAGGATATATACGCACACATCTGATTTAGTAATGGACAAAGATAGGTGCTTGGAAATAAGTGTTTTTGATGCTCCAGTGGTTTCGGTTCCATATCGGTCAATTACAATTTCCATGTTACACAAGTTTTGGCCATCCAACTCCAATGCCTGCAATGATAAATTATTCATAGAGTAAAAGCTAACACAGAACTTTCAACAAATTACGGAGCACAAACTGAGAAGTCTACCTTCTTTGCAGCTTCTTCAGTTGCAAACTCAATATGGCAACTTCCCTTGTACTCAATATGGCGGATGATTGCAATTAAACAGGCTATACATGGTCAATGATGCCAGCTTCACTTGTTGACATAAGAGTTTTTTCACTATCTACTCTGTACCTTTCTTAGCATGTTTCGCCGTACATTTTCCACATTGCCTACCGCATGAAATCAGCCTTTCTGCATATAAAAGAAGGAACAGATAAATCTATACCGAGACCACATAAAAGAAAGAAAATACGATGTGCCCATCAAAGCCATTAACTTCTCTACAGCAAACACCATTCCCTTGCAACTCAAGAACATCAATTATTATCGGAAATCATCAACAACCCCATCGAACACCACCAACATTCGAACCCCATCTCTTCATTTCAACAGCAAACACCACCACCTCTCATCTCTGAACATGATAAAATTCAATTGCAATCTTCACTATAACATCATCATCGCCCCCATTAATAGAATCACTACCAAATCTTCACTATAACTCCACCTGTAGCTTCAGCTTAACTATTTTATCCCACTATCTCCATTTCTGCATCACTAACAACATCATCCCAACACTAGTTTATTCCATTAATCTAAACCTCACTGCAACTCTAAGAAATTACAGCTCCATTCACATAATCTGCACCACCATCCCTGGAACTAAAGTTCAACTGCATACTCAACTCCTCTTTTTCCCGAACTACAACTCAGCTCAACAATTTCATTACCTCCAGCAATCCAATAAATCACTAAACCTAATACAATTCAACTTCTCAAACACTTAACCAATTCAATCATCTCGAACTCTGACAACTAGAGCCAGTTATACCAAACAACTATCTTAACTATAACTCACAGATTCACATACATTCATATACACTCAAGATAATCAATAATCTACCAATTGAAACGAAAATACTAAACTTAATCGAAAAAGGAATCTTACCCAAGCGTTAGAATCCTCTGAAAAGCTGAATTTCCAATTCAAGTTTATAACATGCATTCAAACTCTTCAATTCGACCAAACCCAGTCTCTAATAATCCATGTAGAACCTTAAATTCAACTTCTAAATCACATTTGAGTTCCTCTTGTGAAACCCTAACTCTTCAACCTAACATCAACAGCTTCTGAACATCAATTTAAACAACAACCCATTGATTCTGCGTGCAACAGATACTCGGTATCGTTAACAATTCTTCTCAAACCCTTATCTCAAGTTGGGGAAGAACACATGAACCCTAACCCTTCAATTTCTCAAATCAAACTCCCGAATCAGAAACCCTAATCTTCATCCTCAAATATGCCTTGATCTCTGCTCAACCCTCACGATCTCATAATTTAATTTCATCTGTCAAAACTTTCAGAATCGCCAGAGGCGAAGAACAGAAGAAGAAAGAAAGGGAAGTAGGAAACTGAAACCCTAACCGGCTAACCCTTAGTTTATATATCCCCTTTAATCTAACGGCTAATACTGATCCTTATCCCCCAAATCTAACGGTTTATATAATTCGGGACTTTCGGTCCGGTACGGCACGGTACTTGTATTGGACCGTGTACCTGTACCTCCCAGACCTCGGTTCCTATTTTTGGGACCGGTACCTGTACCTTGTACCTCGGTTCGGTCCAAAACCAGGTACGGTTCCACCGGTTCCGGTTCGGTCCGGCTCGGTTCCTGTGCACCCTTAGTCACTCCTTTCCACTTTAGACGAGGGTTTGGGATTTTTTTCCTAGCTCCAAAATATCAAGGATTTTTCATAATTATCCACAAAACTACCAACAACACCGGGTGGCGGAGCCAGTCCATGACAAAGGTAGGTAGTTGCCTACTATGACCGGACAGGCTAGTGAAGCGCAAAGGTTGCGCATTACAGCATAGCCGGCCAAGTTGGTGCTCAGCCAGGATGGCGCGACACTGCATAGACTGTCAAACGGTAAGATATCAAGACCCTGTAGGGCCAGTGAAGCGCCAAGGTTGGCCAGTCATTAGCCAAATTGGCCGACACAATAAAGCTTCATTAAGAAAGACAAGGCAGGCCAAGTTGACAAATGCAACATGCAAGGTTGGCATTTATGCATATCCATGGAATTGAGTTGGCCCAAACTCAAGGATGATGCAAGAGTGAAGAATATGCCAAGAGTTGGCCTATGCATTAGTCCAAGGCTGGCCAAAGCTTGGACAATGCAAACAAGCTAGTGATGCAAGAGTATGCATCACTATTGTCGAGCAATTGGCTAAGTAAAGCAAGAATAACGCATATCAGCATATGGCACATATTGGCATCAGTTGGAAATCATGTTGGCATGAATTTGGCTTAGATAACCTAGAAAGTTCATATCAAGACTGTATTCAGTGATGCACAAAATTGGCGTAAAAGTGTCGCATTATGGTTCAAGTGTTAGTTATTGGCTTTGCGAGCATGGAAATGAAGTGACACGAGTTGGAACGATTATAAAATGAATTTATAACCTTATTAGAGTGTCCACAACCGTTTGGGATAGGTGTGGCGTGATTTGACACAAGTTAGAAAAGACAAGTCAGTTATGCATACTTTAGGCGGTTATGTAAACTATCCCTTGAACACTTGACTGTCCAAAGCTTGTGCATTCGGTTATGCACGGTTTTGACTATTTGCTAAGATATAAATGTTAGGAAATTCATTGTCAATCAGTAGAGAAGTTTTTGTAGAGGTGTAGTCTCATGTTTGAGAGAATAAGGCATCATTAAGGGAATGATGGTCCGTTTTGATCCATGTGATGACCAAGTTTTGTAATCTTTCTTTAGTGCAATAAAATGGGTTTGTTACAGTATATTTTTGTGTTCATATGTTGCTGATTTGTGTGAGTTGTTCAATTGGTTCGATGCATGGAAAACCTTAGAGAGAAAGAATAAAAGACCTTCGTTGCGTAAAGCCTTAAGAGTGAAGGAAAATGCATACGTTGATGCAAGTGTACAAGGCTGAGTACTTTTGGGTGAAGTTGATTCACTGAACCATAGAGTATTTCTGGTCATGTCCCATGAAAGTTTTAGGTCGTTAAATGGGCATGTGACACCTTCCCTGTTGGACTGGTTGCCAAAACCCATTTTTGCCTATGGCAAGGTTATTTTTTCCCAGCCCAAGTCTTTTTCTGCCTTTTTACCTACCCTGAACAAACTTTGCCTCCCCATAGTTGATTTTCTGGCCCCGCGACAACACCCTTGAATTTTGTAATGGAACCATAAAAAAGAAAGTCAACATAGTAATAGCAATTGAATAATTTTTTCATGGATATAATGGAAAAAAATTTAGTCTCTTTTATTTTTTTTAATCTGCGTGAAAACTGCAAAACCTTTATCTAAAATGGGATGGAGGGAGTGATAGACACATTTTTGTGTCTGAATTTGTCTCAATTCTCTATTTTGTTAGTGCTCAGTTTTGTACGTATTGTGTCATTTTATGTGTTTGTCGGTGTTTTTCGTAAATAAACTTTTGTCGGAAAATTGGCTCGAAAAAGTGCTAAGGCACTCAAAAATAACTAAAGGCACCCAGGAAAATAACTAAGGGCACCCCCAGTGATAAAGGCACCCAGGAATCGATAGGGGCATCCTTCTTCTTTGTTTTAACCTGGAAATTGGCGGAAAATCACTTCTTCAACTGTGAATTTTCTTTGATGATTTTTTGCGAGTTTTCTTGAAAGTTTTTCACGGAATTTAATTTGGATTATCTTGTTTCATCTAAACGGAGCTGGTAATTGTTTTGAAATTGAAAAAGAGGAAGTTTTCCATTGTTCTCTCGGTAAAATATGGAATGAAAATATTCATAATTCGGTCAGAAGTTACGTAAATTATGAGAGGATATTCATAGAGAATTCATATATATCAAATCTAGAGAGTTTAGGAAAGTGTTGAGAAACCCATACGCGTAAGAGAAGAGGAAATAAAGGAAAATCTCGTAGCTTGTAGAAAGGAAAAAACGAAAATAAACCAAAGATTTTTTTGGAGATATTTGATCCTTGTATGTATAAATAGGGTGTTGGGGAGTCACAACAGGATATCGAGAGGTGGGGGAAATTTACGGAGAAGAAAATAAATCTATAGAGAAATTTGTAGAAGACAAGAAGATGATGAAGAACAAAAGACAAAGCGAGACAGTCACAGAAACCGTGGTCTTTTCTTCAACAGGAGAATAACGTCGTTTTCTGCAGAGATGATTGGATTTTTATAGTGGCAAGAAAGTTCGTCAAAGACTTGTGAAAGTTCGATTTTAAGTTTAATTTCTACTACTAAAATAAGAAAACTAAATTGAGAGTGGTATGGATTTTATAAAAAATCAAGACTCTGGATTCCACTAATACTCATGATTGAATGATGTTAAACGATTTTCAAAACTCTAGTCACCCTTTAAGTCCTTTTTTATCTTAACCCACTAAAAATGGGACAAATTCTCAAATATTACTTATAAACCTTAAGTATAGATTATCAATAGATTTAACAAAGCATAACCTATCAAATTGAATGATAAATATATAGGAAAATCATGAAAACAATATAAAACTCTGCAGAAGCAGTGATTAAGTGAATTGTATAATAATACAACTAGAGAAAATAAAATAGTTACCCATCAATCATGCGTAAATAGCTTCATCCATTTCCTTGGTTATGAGAGAATTAGCTCATCATGGTAAATAACATCTCAAAATATGACCACCTCGCTCAAAAGTGATTTCAAATGATAAAAAATGGAGATAATAATTAAATTTGGAATTTATAACGTTTATAAACATTGCAAACTCATTGTTACAGAGAACACTCAGAAGACTGTCGCAGAAAAGAGTCTGAAAGCTTAGCATACACGATGGTACATTAACGACTTCCTTAGATGGTATGTTCTTTGTGTTCTTCAGTAGCAAAACTGTTTTCTCTGCAACTTTGATTTCCTCACTCTGCAGCGTCTCCAATCACTCCCAAAACTGTCTGTATCCCTTCTCTCTGCTCCGATCAACCTATTTATACCCATATCACCTCAAAATCTCTCGATTAAATGCAAATAATTCTCTCATTAATCTCTCTGTAAAACACGGGAATTATTTCCTTTTATATCTCTGCACGCGATAATCTTCAGCTGACACACTCCAAATTGGTTGAAACAGGTATCTTGATTGAGTTGAGTTCTGTCTTTCTGCACGCCAACTACCAAATATAACCATATAACTCGGGAAAGAATGAAAATACCCGAGACATTCTTGCGGCCTGTTGTGTGCAACAATCTCCTTTTTCTTCGAACCTAACTAACTTACCAATCCTGTTGTGATGAAATAAGATATCTCCGATTAATTCACGTGACAAAATCTCCAAAAAACTCTCCCGATCTATCTTCAGAAAAATACGCAATTAAAAAAGATCCCCCCCCCCCCCCCCCCCCCCCCCCCCCCCCCCCCCCCCCCCCCCCCCCCCCCCCCCCCCCCCCCCCCCCCCCCCCCCCCCCCCCCCCCCCCCCCCCACCCAAATACTGGGTGCCGATATCAACCGGGGTTCCCTTAGTAAAAAACTATGGGTGCCTTTAACACTTTTCCGAGTTGCCTTTAGTAATTTTCTCCGGGGGTGCAAACATCACTTTTCGAGCCAATTTTTCCCAAGAGTTTATTTCTCTAAAAAAACACCTACAAATACATAAAACACCATAATAAGTACAAAAATGAGCACTAAAAAAATAGATAATTAAGATCAAATCAGACACAAAAATGTGTTAATCAAGAGACTAAATCCTTTGTAACAATTTAACTGCAACGTTTATAAACATTACAATCTCTCTGTTGTATTTTTTTTCTTATATTTCTTCTTTTCAAACACTTTTGAGATATGTATCAATACTTTGAGGGTGTTTTGAACATGATGAGATAAACCCCATCATTGGGCCGACGTACAGAGCCATTTTTCATGATTGTGTTAAATATAATTAATTCTTTTATGACTTTTTTAATTGATTTAAGATTTTCATTAGTTAATTGTGATTTTGTTTGATGGTATATGCTTAGACTTTGAGCTTGATGCATCATGCTTATGATTTACAGTTAATATTTTAGAAATCTACTTTTGGCAAAGAATCAAAGTCAATAATATGAGCGATAATTGTTTAAAATCAATGTATATATAAATCACTTGGATGTGATGAATGGTGGAATCCCGAGTTCAAGTTTCTCTTAATTTTATTACCATCATTTACATGTTTTCTAGTTTAAATCAAAATTAGGTCTAGAACAAATCTTCACAAGTCTTCTTTGGCTTTTAATAGTACCATTGGAGGTAAACTAAATCAATGTTAGTTTTTCATTTAATGGATTTGATTAAGAACTAACGGTATAGTTATCCTTGATAGACCAAACTTTGTATTCTATGGTCATTCTCTTCTGATATAAGGATACTATAGTTCATTTGAGGATTTGACTATGACAAATCTTGTGATTCAAGATTTGTAGATATAACTTTTGATCAATCAACATTAATAGACTCTGTTTTGTGTGTGTTGATTAATAGCGGAATCGAGTTTTTTGTGAGGCTGTTACTTTGAAGATTGAAGATTTTTTTTCCTGGTTTCTGATCTTTATGATTCTTCTTGCACACTTGATTATAGGGATTCCAACAAGAAGTTTATCTTGATAGACATAAGACTTGTGAAAAGGTTAAACAAACTATCTAGTTGCTTCTTCTTGTAAAATTGCTTGGGTAGAGCTTGTTCACTAAGCTTGATAAATGAGTTGGTTACTGAAAAGGAGAAGGTACCAAGTATACCACATATTTTTTCGTTCGGCAACCTGTATGGAAAAATCCCAATACAATCACAAGTATCCCAACCTAATTATATATATGGAGTTTATATCTTTATCCCTTCCTAATCAGAAATCTAGCCAATATAGTCTCTGAACCTGCAGATTGTTAAGAAAAGTACTTGGATGATCTCAAAAATCAATATCCAAGATCAATCTAGTCATATCCAATATATTCAAATCTGAATTCTGCGCATCCCAAGTATGAAATTGTTATCAATCTTTCAAGTTACTAATTCTACAAGAAACGAGTCTCGTAATTGATCTTAATTATATGTAAGTATCTACTAGAATTGAATACGTACTACTTGTGTGAATCCTATTATAAAGATAAACAATATAATGCGGAAAATGAAAAATACAAGACATCAGAAGTTTCGTTAACGAGGAAATCGCAATTGCAGAAAAACCCCGGGACCTCGTCCAGATTTGTACGCCAAACTGCATTTAGCCACTACAGACACTAGCCTAATATCATACTTAAGACTAGAATTTGGTTGAGACTAAATTCACCATTCAAGCAATTCAGTTACTGTCGCGCTCTTTACGTCTCTTGAACCTCGCAAGGCTTTACGCAATTGAATCCTTTAGCTGACGTCCTTTACAGCCTAAGAGTTGCTTCAACCTAAGTGAAGACTTTTGATACCAATCTGTCTCTAACATATAATCCCATTTGATTTCCCTTCAGATCGGAGATAAAGGATTGGAAATATTTTTACAAAAGAAATACCTCACAAATTTAGAACGCTTACACTTAGTTAGCTGAGAAGCCTGGATTCTAAATTACCTCTCAAGAAAAATCGTGAACTAATCAATTAAGAATATTTTTAGTATATCTATCTTAAGGAATCACAAAGTCTGGGAAGAAGAGAATTTTTTGATTTATATCCGTCTCACTTCTGAAAAACATTATGAAAACCTCGATAACAGATAAAACAAGATACGGATACACAAACTATCAAGGTAAAGATAGTCAGACTTGGATTCACGAATACCTAACTGAAGTCTTTGAATCATTGACCTAATTATGTTTCTCAGAGGAAACCTATGTCAATAGAGGGAGATCTGGCAATCAGTTAGGATACATAAGTTCCAGGGATTAAATTTCCCAGTTGAATGGGTGTCTTTATTTATAGATGTTCATGACTGGGGGTTGCTTAGAATTCAACCTAAGATAACTTGAGATTCAAGCAAACACTTTCTCTATTTAGATGAAACTCTAGTTAGGGTTTCCAGTAAACATGTGTGAAAACGTGGGGTTACCAAAATACAAACTTAAATATAATTCCGAGAGTTCAACTTAATGAATCTCAATCAAGGAATAATATTCAGAGTTATATCTCTTCCTCTCACAATCAAAAAGTTTACAGAGACAAATATGTGAACCTGATTTGTGGGTGAGAGTATGTACTAGGTGATTCCAAAGATCAATTTCCAAGTATCAATCAAGTCGTATCCAACAAAAAAGGATGGATGTATCTATTTTGATTGATTAACGCAAAACCTGTGATATTTCAATTATAAAGATAAAAAAATATAATACCGAAAAGAAATAACACTAACACCAGAATTTTTGTTAACGAGGAAACCAAAAATACAGAAAAACCCCGGGACCTAGTCCAGATTGAACACCAAACTGTATTAAGCCGGTACAGACATTATCCTACTACCAATTAACTTTGAAATGGAATGTAGTTGAGACCGAATTAAACCCTCACAGAAATTCAGTTACAATCGCGCTCTTTGTGCATCTTGAATCCCAGCAGGACTCCACGCAAATTATTCCCTTAGCTGACGTCCTTTACAGCCTAAGAGTTGCTTCAACTCAATTGAAGACTTTAAACAAATCGGCCTCCCACATATAATCCTATATGTGTGATTTCATTTTTGATCGTAGATCAAGGTGATTGGAAATCGATAGCTATAGACAAAGTCTAGCTAACCTCAAAATCCGGACTTATGCAACCCGAAGTACATCCTGGATTATTGTTCACTTCACAAGTATTAAACTTGTGGAATCAACAAAGTCTGAGACGAAGAGAACTTTGATGATTTATATTCATCTTGATTGATGGAACAAGCTCAACAATCGAATTAATATCAGGATACGCGAACTATCAAGATAAACAATAACAGGACCTGGCTTCACGAATCCCTATGAAATCTTTGTAGTCGCTAAACCATAGCATGGTTTTAGGAAGAGGACGTATCTAGTTTTACAACTAGGACACACCAAGAAAAGTAGCGTCGGGATTCAAAGATCCTAGTTTCTTGAGGTTCCTCTGTTATAGACATTCAAAAGATAGGTTTCTTTAGGTTTAAACTAACATAGCTTTGGAACCAAGAAAACAATATCCACCGTTAGATGAATCTTTGAACCTGATTGACATAACAAGATATACACTCTGGTTAGGATGAACCGTAACTGAACCGTGTACAAATACCACGCACATGAATGGTTAGTCAAAACTAGCCAACAAAACTATAAGCTTGAACATTTTCATATAACACTTAAGACTTAACTCGAGTCACAATTATATGGTCAAATATGTCTATGGTGTTTTTAGAGATTATTCAAATGATAATTATCTCGGAAAAATAATTTATGTGCATATGAATTTAATCGACATGGTAAGTAGGTGTAAAGATACAAATACTTAACTTGTTCGTGAAAAGTTATGTCATGCTATGTGTACCGATATGTATACCTTAAGACATAACCAAGTTTCCGGAGTTCACAGAACTTTTTCCATATGCGTACTGGTATGGAGACCATTTAAATATAACCGAGTTCCGGAGTCCACAGAACTTTTATGGTACGTTTACCGGTATGGATACCAAACCGGTTCCAAGAGAAACAGTTCTTTTCTAGTACGCGTACTGGTTTGCGTACCGATACGGGTTCACGAGTTCACAAACTTTTTAAGGTGTGCATACGTATATGCGTACCAAAAAATTGTTTTTCGACATATAGATACTCTGTTACGTGTACTGAGTACATGTACTACGGCTTCAGACCTTAATAGTTTTCTCAGTTTGTAAGACTGGTATGTATACTGTCTTATATCCTAATGTACAGTAGTTCTACATTTCTCTCTAAATCAATTCGAAACATTCCCAAATAACATCAATGACACATATCACTGTTCAAGGCTATTTTCGAATGATAATCTTGAATCACGATTTGTATTACGAACTGTTAGAGCGCTGCTCGGTTGAACTCGCAAGCGTTGCTATATGAAGCTTAGCTTGTTTGTCAAGTTTAGTTGTCAAAACTATAAGTCTTGATTTATAGTCTACTTATAGCTATGTCTCAGATTAGGATTTACTGTGTAGTTGAGATTTAGACTTGACGGCATTCATCGATTGAAGACGAATAACTACTAAGGGGAGATTGTGGAACTTCATCAACAAAAGGTATGTGGAGACTTGAACTCATCTATCACTCAGAAGTCTATTCTATTCTATCTTCTATTGAGACAAAGTCGTATAGCTATATAGACTTTACATTATACACATTTGATATTTGGAGCTGAGTTTAACTCGCTTACATATTTCTCGAAATATGTGTTAGAAAGATTTTTGCTTTAACCACGTTTGTCATTATTCTTGATGAAAGTCAAAAGATGATCATGTGAAAATCACCTAGTAACATCTTACATGATTTGTGTGAGACAGTCATTTGATGTAGGATCGGAATGTTTCGTATTGATCATTCGATCACTTGAAAATTTATTATAAGCTAGCTAATAGTTTGTGTGAGACAGCTATTGTCGTCTTCTAAGAATGTTTCAATAATTGGAATGAGAGTTAAGAGCTAAAAACCATGTCTGGATACATTACGGTTTGTGTAATGAGTGTACGAACTGTTTTGACGGAATTCAGGACTGGAAGTTTGCATACCCGTTCGCAAACTTATTCAACTGTACGTTTAAGTCGGGCTATTTAAGTTTGCATACCCGTTCGCAAACTGATTTAATTGTTGAAGTCCGGGAACCAAGTTTGTGTACCTATTCGCAAACGGTTTCAACTGAGTTCGGTCCGGACCTAAGTTTGCGTACCCGTTTGCAAACTGTAGGCTTGTGACCAATGATCGGAACTTAAGTTTGTGTACTCGTTCGCAAACTTAAGTGTTTCAAGTTCTAAAATCGGTTAAATATGATTTCATACTCATGAACAAATACATTTATAAATTAAGGAATGCAATCTTTGCAAACCGTGACTAAAATGTTCATGAACTGATTCTTTTGAATCAATCCGATTTTGCTTCAATTGTTTCTTGTATACTTCTATGAGAATATAAACAATTGAGTAACACAATTAAATTTATTTGATTATCAATTGATCTATAAGTGTTAAGATGAACAAGGTTAAGAGAAAAGTGTTCATATGGCTAACTTCGGTTAACTGATATTGAGCCAACTCAATATACACGTTTAAGTACGGTTACCCATATCTTAATGAAGGTATATTTCATTTGTGTGTAACATGTTAAAGACCATCTAACGGTGGAAAGATATTAGTTTGAATCTTGAATCAGGTTTCATCTAACGGTGAATATTGATTTCTTTGTTCCAAAGTTATCAAACCCTAATTTGAAGACTATATAAGGGAGAACTCTAGAAACTGGAAAACCTAATCCCCACAACTCTTGTGTGATACTAGTTGCGACTAGAGTCGTTTCTCCTTTTAACCTAGGTTTTTCCTAAAACCATTATAGGTTAACGATTTAAAGACTTCATTAGGATTCTGAATCCAGACCCAACTATTTTCTCTGTCGTTGTGTGTTCTGATCTTACTTTGTTATATCGTATTGAGTACTATTTTCTCTAATATTTTCTCGAGATTCATCTCCGATAGGTATGATATAAAAAGTAGTCAAAAAGATCTTTGTCTCATTATTTGTGATTCCACAATAACTTGTTATACTACCATATAGTTAAGTTATTGTGAGGTGATTCATATTTCTAGGCAGTTATTCGGGAGTATAAGACCGGATTATCAATTGGTTCCTGTTCACCTTGATTTATCAAAAGACAGAACAAAACTTTGTAGGTATTTCTGTGGGAGACAGATTTATCTATTAAAATAGACTTTTCTGTGTTGACTGATTTGTTTATCAAGTCTTCGACTTTGGGTCGTAGCAACTCTTAGTTGTGGGTGAGATCAGCTAAGCGAATCAAGTGCGTAGAGTCTTGCTGGGATTCAGAGGCGTAAGGAACACTACTGTACCTTAATCAGTGTGATATTGGTTTGGGCTCAACTACATTCAAGTCCGAAGTTAACTTGTAGTAGGCTAGAGTCTGTAGCGGCTTAATACAGTGTGGTTTTCAAATCTGGACTAGGTCCCTGGGTTTTTCTGCATTTTCGGTTTCCTCGTTAACAAAACTTCTGGTGTCTATGTTATTTCTTTTCCGCATTATATTTTCTATATAATTGAAATATCATAGGTTATGCATAGTTCAATTAATTGGTAAATCTAACATTGGGTTGTTGATTGAAATTGATTGACACTTGAATATTGGTCTGTGGTACCGTTCAAGTTGTTTCTCATAATAATCAGGTTCGTGGATTTATATCTGTTTGATTTGCTGATTACATTGAGAAACAGAGATATAACTCTTGGATACATTTTCCTTGATTGAGTCTGACTGTCTAGTTAATTCTCCTGGAATTATACTGGAGTTAGTCCATACAGATTGCCTAAACGAAATATTGGGTGTGGTTGTTAGGCCCCCGCTAGTTCAATTGGTATCATAGCAGGCAAACACGTTTAAGACCTCATAAGTATGTGTTTGTAGCAATCTGACTCTATGGACAGAAACGCTATCTCAAACAGCGCATCACCAGTTCTGAAACGTTCTGACTTGGTTCAAAGCTCTGTTTCTCCTGAAAATTCTATCACAACTTCTATATGGTTTGAAACTGTGTATAACTGGGAAGCACGCCTAGATGAACAGTTGAATGATCTTTCGGATGAAAGTGATGCGTGTCGTAGGTCCAATAAAATTAATAAATATATTTCCCACTAATTAACTGGTAATATAACGGTAGTAAGAGATCGTTCCCACAGAGAGCTGTGTAATTGATAGGTTATTTGAAATAGCAAGATAAAGTAAATAACAAAGGGGGATTGGTTGTAAGATAAATATAAAGACAATAATAAAGAAAAGGGATGATCAAGGAATCCTTCGCCGTTACCAAACGTTAACAGGATTAGAATACTTATCTATTGTTCGTAAGAACCATTCATCACCAATCGTAGAATAACAACTAGATCAGTGTTATCCCCAAAACTCCTTCAATCACTGGATACGGAAGTTCTCGACTACTAGATTATATCCAACGAACCACCAAGTAGTAGATCACTCAAGGTGTAATCCAATTTAACTCCTTAAGCTTTGTGAATTTAGGTTGATCCTAGTAGTAGATCACACACGATTGCTCCATAGAATCCCTCTGTACGTTCTAGCGATTTCTACTTGTGTAGTGAGTTAATCGACGATTACTTCTCTCGTAACTTCTACTAGCAATAGAACGACCAATAGACTAATCTAGTATGCATCCCAAATCAATCTAAGAATCACTCATAAACCCTAAATATGGTAAAGACAAACGATGATGATAAAAACTCTCAATAGAATTATATTAAAAGCTTCAAGCTTAGAACATTGAATTCATCCTTAATCAACAAAGTATTTATTTACTCATATTACAAAGAAGATGAATAATGGTGGTTTCCCCCTAAAGGGGTAAATCCCAGGTTTAGATGTGAACCCTAGCTTATGATATGAGATGATCTTCTTCTTTGGAAGGCCTAATACCTATTTATATAGGTTTAAAATTCTTGGCCTTCAAGTATTTAGTTCGGTTCAAGAAACTGACCCAAAAATACGATATAACTACCCCAAACGTGACCTTAGGCCTTCACAAGTATGCATACCCGTTTGCATAATTAGTTGTCTTCGGTATTGGATAAAAAGCTTGTTTTGGCCACAACTTCTTCGTACAAACTCGGAATGGCCTCATTCTTTTTGAATTTTTTTTGTCTTTAAATTATATTCAAGATGAGGATGAGAAATTATTAATTTGAATGAGTTAAAATCGGTCTTTGGACCTTATCTTGATTTTGAGTGTTTTGCTCCTTTTCGTCGCACTTCTTCCAATTCTCTTGGACTTGGGCACTTGGATACTTGGAATACTTTTATTCCTAGCTATTTTCAGCACTTTGTAGCTCCTTTTTTTGGATGATTCACCTAATAGAGGAAAACAAGAGAAAACAAGAGTAATAATACGAATACATGCAAGAATAATAGCTAAAACAAGTATGGAATGGACACTAAAATCATATGAATTATGCACTTATCAGACAATGATTTAGACTATGGGAATGATGTTGATGAGGAATTCTCGCAATACATCAAGCTTTTTGACAATCTCATAAAGAAAAATAAGTCAACATCTTGCTTGGCTGAGTTTCTGACTCCTCTTTGTCTAGAAAACAAGAAAATGAGAAATCTATTTAAAGGTTACGATTGTGGATATAATATCTTACAATCTCTTCTTAAATATCGAGAAGAAGATGTGCGTTCAAATAATTCTGAATGTGAAAATCTTCGTCGAAATCTTTTTTTTTTGAAAGAAGAATTTGCTGAATCTGAAGCTAAATGTAGCTCTCAACAATGTTGTTTTAAAGACAGAGAAAACGTTTTTCTCTCACGAGAGAAACAATTGGAGGATGAGCTTTCTGCTGCTCTAAACAAGGTAATTATGCTGGAGGAAAACTTGAAAAAGTTTAATCTTAGTTCAACAAAATTATTTACAATGCTGGGAGCTTGTAAGAAACATCGTGATACGCGAGGTTTGGGCTATGAAAGAATAGACGCTCCAAGCAGTAGCAAGATTAATTTTGTTTGTACTGATAGAAATTTCCGACAGAGAACTTGCACTAATGGCAAAAATGGAAAATTACCTTATACGGCAGAAGCTTCAATAAACAAAGGAAGTCAACCTCCTACTCATATGAGAAAGATTAATAACATTCCCTTCGGATGTTATTATTGCGTAAACAAAGGTCATCTTGAGAAGATATGTCGTTTTCGTTTGCAGAATGAAAAACTTCATAGCATTATCTGGATGTCTAAGGAAGTAATAAAACCGGTTTCTCATATTACTAGTCTGAAACGTCCAACTCTCAGAAAAGAAAAGTGTTATGATGAGCCAAGTCTTGCATGTAATGATGAAACAAAGTCTTTCTACAATTGTAAAAATAATTCTGGTATACGAACAAATGAATGCCTTTCTGATCCTGTGAGTATGGAAAACTCTTCAAAACTTTCTTACATGACTAAAAGAAGTGTTGGATCAAAAGTGTCAATCATTCTTGAATATATTCATATCAGTAATCGTGTTTCAAAAATGATGACCAGTATAAATAGACTCAAGTGCAGCATTAAGAAGGCAAGGAAGGCAGCTGCTTGAGGTATCTCTTGTCCTTCTCTTGTTAATTCTCTTGAGACTAACCCTATTGAACTTCATGATGATTTTAAATAAAGAAAAAGGGGAAAATGTCAATACCCTTGATGATCTATATGCTCGTCAAATTAGAACTTGACTGCTTACAAATGTGCATCCTTTTTGAGACCATGTAAGGATGCTCATAATTATCAATAAGGTCTTCTTCTTGACAAAGTGGTCTTTGTTGTATCTTTTTTTTTTCAGTTTAAAAATAAATAGATCATCTTACTGCTGAGCTTTGCTATAGTTAATTATTACACGGTGTAATATAAATGATCATTAACTCTTGAGAAATCTCTCTTTGTTGTTCACTTTGAAAATCGTCATTTTGTTTTCTCAATGACAGTTGATTTGTTGACTATCAACAATTACCTTGTGCTCTATTTCTGAGCTAAGATGTTTAGTCATACCTTTATAATTTTTTTTGATATTATCAAAACATACTTCTAAAAATAGGCTCCATGGGTTCTTGGTGTTGAACCTGGTTCATAACCACGTACGTTATTCCTATGGATACTCAAAAAGGTTTAATCTTATTCCTATGGGATAAGAAACAACGAAGGAGGGTAAGTAATATGAGGCTCAAAAATTCAGATGGTATTTACCCCGCATCTCTCAATATTCATTATGGGATTACATATCACTCAGCTACCGAGCTCTAGGTAATTTCATCCTTGTATCTAACTTGAGAGTTGCAAGGATGAATTTCTGCCAGATGCTCAAGTCTACTGTAGGTTACCATATGTCTTGTGTTTGATTTAGCTGTATTCTTCTGTTGTGAATGTTGAGTCATTTCTTGACTCCTAGTAACTAGTGTATCTTTGTCATATGCTCTGATTTAAAGTAAATCTTTTAATTATTGAGTTATGAAGGAAAGAGATATCTAAAAACAGAGTGTATTTCCTTCTTTTGTTTTTGGGATCTTTTTTATCCATTAACCTTCCACATCTGGACCACGAACGTCTGTGTCTTACTTAGGAGTTCTTCTAGGGTTTTCTTAACAAACTTCTTCTCTTGTTTACAAACATATATATATTATTATTTTTTTCTTTCCCTATAAAAAAAATGGAGAACTCCTCAAGACCTCAAGAAGTGGTGAATCTTGAGATGGAAGAAGACATTAAAGGATGCGATTCAGTTCAAGAACTTGTCTTGAAAAATATGATTGCAAGGAAAGAGTACAAATCCTAGATTGGTGAATCTGTCAAAGATTTAATTCTTTTTCAGAATGACTCAAAGGTCAAATTTGCAAATCTTCAACTGCAAATAAATCAGCTCGTTGATAGCCACACCAAAATCCTTGAAAATCAAAATGTCTTGATACGGAATCAGAAGAAACTCATCGTGGACTGCATCAAAGCTAGGCATCTTTCCCATATTCTTGATCGAAAATTCAATGTTCTAACCCATGAACATGGAGTCTTCACGGTCAAAAGAATCAAGGATATCAGTGATACCTTTTATGATGGAGCCTTCCAAAGGTATGAAGTTATCAAACAAACTTGATTTTTTGTCTAGGAAACTTCTTATGAGAATTTATTCTTGTGTTTTAAGAAGGATAACTAGGGTTTGGAATAGCTTATATTGTGATTACACATAACTATTGTCAACGATTTTCATCTTGCAATGTTTTTAGATTTAATTATTTAAATTCTAAGTTATTTGGAAGATGATTTTGCAGTATTAATCTTTATTGGTTTTATATATTGCAAATAATGTTATGGAATATGTGTGTTAACGTCCGTGAACTATGATTGTCCATATATGTCAAAAGTTAAGTCTATTGTGTCATTATGCAAATATTGATGGAAAATAGAATGAACTTTTGAATTATATGTCAAAGATTGAGTCTATGGTATCATTAAGCAAATTTTGATGAAAAACATAATGAATCTTTGAATATTTCGCAGTATTGATCTTTCCCTAATCCAATTCTATGTGAAGGTACTGTACGGCTCCGTAAGTTTTCTTATGTAGAGCATTTTCGATTAAATTAATCGTTGAGGTTCTTTTGTAATTAATTTAATTGAGTTTGCTGGATACAAATTCATGTTTCATGTGATTTTTTAATGTCTAATGAAATCCTTCTTTTCTTGTAAAAGTAAGGTCGCTCTTGTTGTTCTTTCGGGAATGACATTTTATGGAGGAGAGTTCTTAATTGAACTTTTGCTTAATTGCCAAATCATTACGGGGAGCGCGGCTGTGGAATATTGTAGGAGTTATCTTGTATCTTTATAAACTCCTTGATTAATACGCTTAGTTTTGACTATGTGAAATCATCGAAACAAAGTTGATATGTTCTCTTTAGTCATGAAGTATCTCTTTGAGAATTTCATTATGATCCCTCTAGTTTTCGTACCTTTTCCAATTTATATTAAAAAAAAGGGGGAGAGTTGAAAAAGCGGGGGTATAACAACCACACTCAATATTTCGTTTAGGCAATCGGTATGGACTAACTCCAATATAATTCCAAGAGAATCAACTAGACATCCAGACTCAATCAAGGAAAATATATCCAAGAGTTATATCTCTATTTCTCAAATCAATCTGAAATCGAACATATAGGAATATGTGAGCCGGATCAATATGAGAAGTTACTTGAATGGTACCAAAGACCAATATCCAAGCGTCAATCAATTTCAATCAACAACGAAAGGTTGGATTTACAAATTGATTGAACTACGCACAACCTGTGATATTTCAATTATATAGAAAATATAATGCGGAAAAGAAATAACACAGACACCATAAATTTTGTTAACGAGGAAACTGCAAATGCAGAAAAACCCCGGGACCTAGTCCAGATTTGAACACCACACTGTATTAAGCCGCTACAGACTCTAGCCTACTACAAGTTAACTTCAGACTGGAATTTAGTTGAGCCCTAACCAATCTCACATTGATAAAGGTACAGACGCGTTCCTTACGTCTCTGAATCCCAACAGGACTTTACGCACTTGATTCCCTTAGCTGATCTCACCCACAACTAAGAGTTGCTACGACCCAAAGTCGAATACTTGATAAACAAATATGTCTCACACAGAAAATTCTATTAGAATAGATAAATTTTTCTCCCACAGAAATACCTACGAAGTTTTTGTTCCGTCTTTTGATAAATTAAGGTGAACATGAACCAATTGATAATCCGGTCTTATATTCCCGAAGAAAAACATAGAAATATCAATTACCTCACAATAACTTAATTGTATGGTAGTAGAACAAGTTATTGTGGAATCACAAAGAATGAGACGAAGAGCTTTGTGATTATTTTTTATATCTTACCTATTGGAGATAAATCTCGAGCAAATCTTATAGAAAATAGTACTCAATACGGTTGAACAAAGTAAGATCAGAACACCCAACTACAGAGAAAATAGTTGGGTCTGGCTTCAGGATCCCAATGAAGTCTTTGAGTTGTTAACCTATAATGGTTTTAGGAAAAACCTAGGTTAAAGGAGAATCGACTCTAGTCGCAACTAGTATCACATAGGAGGTGTGGGGATTAGGTTTCCCAGTTTCTAGAGTTCTCCCTTATATAGCCCTCAAATCAGGGTTTGCAATCAATGTTACCTTGGTAACATTGCATTCAATATTCACCGTTAGATGAAACCTGATTCAAGATTCAAGATAATATCTTTCCACCGTTTGATGGTCTTTAGCTTGGTACATACAAATGAAATATACCTTCATTTAGATATGGGTAACCGTACCTAAACGTGTATACTGAGTTGGCTCAATAACAGTTAACCGAAGTTAGACATATGAACACTTTTCTCTTAACCTTGTTCATCTTAACACTTCTAGATCAATTGATAATCAAATGAATCTAATTGTGTTACTCATACAGTTGTTCAAATATTTATATTCTTATAGAAGTATACAAGACACAATTGAAGCAAAATCAGATTGATTCAAAAGAATCAGTTCATGAACATTCTAACCACGGTTTGCAAGGATTGCATTCCTTAATTTATAAATGTATTTGTTCATGAGTATGAAATCATACATAACCTATTTAAGAACTTGAACCACTGAAGTTTGCAAACGGGTACGCGAACTTAAGTTCCGGACATTGGTCACAAGCCGACAGTTTGTAAATGGGTACGCAAACTTTAGCTCCGGACTGAATTCAGTTAAAACCGTTTGCGAACGGGTACACAAACTTGGATCCCAGACTTCAACAGTTAAATCAGTTTGTGAACGAGTATGAAAACTTAAGTACCATAACTTAAACAGTTGAATAAGTTTGTGAACGGGTATGCAAACTTCCGGTCCTGAATTCCGTTAAAACAGTTCGTACACTAAGTACACAAACCGTAATGTATCCGGACATGGGTTTTAGCTCTTAACTCCCATTTTAATCAATAAAACATTCTTAGAAGACGAAAATAGCTGTCTCACAAAAGCTATTAGCTTATAAGAAATTTTCAAGTGATCAAATGATCAATACGAAACATTTCGAGCCTACATCAAATGACTGTCTCACACAAATCATGTAAGATGTTACCAGGTGATTTTCACATGATCATCTTTTGACTTTCGTCAAGAATAATGATGAACGTGGTTAAAGAAAAAAATCTTACTAACACATATTTCGAGAAAGATATAAGCGAGTTAAACTCATCTCGAAATATCAAATGTGTATAATATAAAGTCTATATAGTTATATGACTTTTGTCTCAATAAGAGATAAAATAGAATAGACTTATGAGTGATAGATGAGTCCAAGTCTCCACATACCTTTTGTTGATGAATTTCCACACGCTCCCTTTAGTAGTTCTTCGTCTTGAATTGATGAATGCTGTGAAGTCTAAAGCTCAACTACACATTCTATCCTAATATGAGACATAGCTATAAGTAGAATAGAAACCAAGACTTATAGTTTTGATAACTAAACTTGGAAAACAATCTTAAGATAGATACGCTTGCGAGTTCGACCGAGAAGTGCTCTAACAATCTCCCCCTTTGTCAATTTTAGTAACAAAACTATCAATACATATGGATTAAAAAATAAATAAACTTTGTTGCTTCTCATACAAATGCTTGATTTTCTTGGTTCTTCAACATTCCTTGAATTCTTCGTCACTCCAAGTACTCCAGTGATTCTGAACGTGTTCAACTCAGCATCATAGTTGTTGAAGATCCGTAGCCATAATAATAAGAAAACAATTGTTCTCAATTATTATTATACAGTGTCATAGTATTATTACGCAACATTAAAGTTCAATTGTATCACAACTTTGACAATAATACTAAGTCAATGCTTCATCTCACAATGAAAACTATTCCCCCTTACATAATGATCCGTAAACCATATGTATATGTAGTGTGAACTACAAAATAATTCTCCACCTTTTTGTCAATATAAATTGGCAAAGGTACGAAAACTAGCGGTATCAAAATGAAATTCTCAAAGAGATACTTCATGACTAAAAGGGAACATATCAACTTAGTTTCGATGATTTCACATAGTCGAAACTTAGTTTATTCATCAAGGAGTTTATAAAGCTACAAGATAACTCCTACAATATTCCACAGCCGCACCCCCTACAAAGAGTTGGCAATTAAGCACAAGTTCAATTAAGAACTCTCTCCCATAAAATGTCATTACCGAAAGAACAACAAGAACGACCTTACTTTTACAAGAAAAGAATGATTTCTTTCGACATTAACAAATCTCATGAAATATGAATTTGTATCCAGAAAACTCAATTAAACTAACCACTAGGGAACCTTAATGATTAATTTAATCGGAAATGTGCAACATAAGAAAACTTACGGAACCATACAATACTTTCACATAGAAGTGGATCAGGGAAAGATCAATACTGCGGAATATTCAAATATTCATTCTATTTTTCATCAATATTTTCATAAGGATACCGTATACTTAATCTTTGACATATAATTCAAAATTTCATTCTATTTTCCATTAATATTTGCATAATGACACAATAGACTTAACTTTTGACATATATGGGACAATCATAGTTCACGGACGTAAACACACATATCCCCTAACATTATTTGCAATATATAAAACCAATAAAGATTAATACTGCAAAATCATCTTCCAAATAACTTAGAATTTAAATAATTAAATCTAAAAACATTGCAAGATGAAAATCGTTGACAATAGTTATGTGTAATCACAATATAAGCTATTCCAAACCCTAGTTATCCTTCTTAAAACACAAGAATAAATTCTCATAAGAAGTTTCCTAGACAAAAAATCAAGTTTGTTTGATAACTTCATACCTTTGGAAGGCTCCATCATAAAAGGTATCACTGATATCCTTGATTCTTTTGACCGTGAAGACTCCATGTTCATGGGTTAGAACATTGAATTTTCGATCAAGAATATGGGAAAGATGCCTAGCTTTGATGCAGTCCACGATGAGTTTCTTCTGATTCCGTATCAAGACATTTTGATTTTCAAGGATTTTGGTGTGACTATCAACGAGCTGATTTATTTGCAGTTGAAGATTTGCAAATTTGACCTTTGAGTCATTCTGAAAAAGAATTAAATCTTTGACAGATTCACCAATCTAGGATTTGTACTCTTTCCTTGCAATCATATTTTTCAAGACAAGTTCTTGAACTGAATCGCATCCTTTAATGTCTTCTTCCATCTCAAGATTCACCACTTCTTGAGGTCTTGAGGAGTTCTCCATTTTTTTTATAGGGAAAGAAAAAAATAATAATATATATATGTTTGTAAACAAGAGAAGAAGTTTGTTAAGAAAACCCTAGAAGAACTCCTAAGTAAGACACAGACGTTCGTGGTCCAGATGTGGAAGGTTAATGGATAAAAAAGATCCCAAAAACAAAAGAAGGAAATACACTCTGTTTTTAGATATCTCTTTCCTTCATAACTCAATAATTAAAAGATTTACTTTAAATCAGAGCATATGACAAAGATACACTAGTTACTAGGAGTCAAGAAATGACTCAACATTCACAACAGAAGAATACAGCTAAATCAAACACAAGACATATGGTAACCTACAGTAGACTTGAGCATCTGGCAGAAATTCATCCTTGCAACTCTCAAGTTAGATACAAGGATGAAATTACCTAGAGCTCGGTAGCTGAGTGATATGTAATCCCATAATGAATATTGAGAGATGCGGGGTAAATACCATCTGAATTTTTGAGCCTCATATTACTTACCCTCCTTCGTTGTTTCTTATCCCATAGGAATAAGATTAAACCTTTTTGAGTATCCATCAGAAGGATTTTTATGAGGACTAAATCTAGGACCTCTAGAGATTAGTTCCAGAGGGTCAGAATTTAGAGAATTCCATTTCCTAGACTTAGGTCTACTAGACTTATTCTCATTAGAAATGGGAATGTGTACATTTGTAGCGCAAAAATTAGCACCATTAAGAGGGACACAATTCCTATAGGGATTTCTAGAAGAGTGACTTTGGAAACCTTGTGCACGAGAACTCTGGTTTTCTGCAGGAATGAAATCCATTGTAGATGTCGTCAAACAATTGACTCTGTCAACAGGAAAAAAAAAGTAGATTTTGAAGATTAGAAATCTGTTTCTTTGTAGCAAAACAATGTGAATCATAATGATTTCTTTTCCCGCAGAAGGAACAGGTTCGTGGAAAAGAGACATCAGAAGGAACCTGTTTTAAACTCATAGCCATGTTGGAAGACTGGAAGTTATGTAAACATTTCTTTAGCAGACGCTTCCTTTGGAGTATTTTTCTTCATGTACTGTAATCCCTCATGAGAACTAGAGAATGTCACAGAAGAAGATTTGCTCATTAAGACCGAGTTTTTCTTCTCCAAGGAATTGCACTGTTCCTGGGCTAGGAGAAGAGATGCGACCAGTTTCTCTTTTTCAACACGAATACTGTTCAGATCTGATGAATGAGTCTCGATCAAACGTTTTTCTCTAATTGAATCCTTTTTAACAATATCTTCAAGAAAACTAATTTTTTCACGCTGTATGATAGTTTCTTGAACAAGATTTTCGATATTGTTAGAGAAAGACTTAACAATACTGTAGAGTTCCCGTTCTCGACCAAGAGACTTCTCGAGTTCATCAATGAGCTGAGCATGTTTTTCTTCAAGAGAATTTATTTTACAATCTTGAAAATCAATAATCTCAACAGATTCTTTTAATGTTCTGGTGAGTTCCATTTCAGCTTCTGACATAGTGTCAATTTTCTCATTAGAGAAAATGTTATCATAATTTGATAGCAAAAATTTTCTACCTCGGGATTCGGAAGAATCATCTAAGGAGTTATCCTTTGAGTTAAGCCCAAGATAATTGGAATAATCAAAAAAATTGGAAGAAATTTTTTATGTGCGTAAAAATGAGACAATTTATCCACATAAATCAGATTACTACAAACACAGACTTATGAGGTCGTAAACGTATATACGGAGTTGGCTCAATAACAATTAACCAATGTTAGCCATATGAACACTTTTCTCTTAAACTTGTTCAACTTAACACTTCTAGATCAATTGATAATAAAATGAATCTAATTGTGTTATTCATAGAGTTGTTCAAATATTTATATTCTCGTAGAAGTATACAAGACACAGTTGAAGCAAAATCGGATTGATTCAAAAGAATCAGTTCATGAACATTCTAACCACGGTTTGCAAAGATTGCATTCCTTTATTTATAAATGTACTTGTTCATGAGTATGAAATCATACATAACCGGTTTAAGAACTTGAAGCACTTAAGTTTGCAAACGGGTACACGAACTTAAGTTCCGGACATTGGTCACAAGCCGATAGTTTGCAAATAGGTACACAAACTTTAGCTCCGGACTGAATTCAGTTGAAACCATTTTGCGAACGGGTACACAAACTTGGTTCCCGGACTTCAACAGTTAAATCAGTTTGCGAACGGGTATGCAAACTTAAGTACCCTGACTTAAACAGTTGAATAAGTTTGCGAACGGGTGTGCAAACTTCCGGTCCTGAATTCCGTCAAACCATATCGTACACTAAGTACACAAACAGTAATGTATCCAAACGTGGATTTTAGCTCTTATCTCCAATTTCAATCACTAAAACATTCTTAGAAGACGACAATAGCTGTCTCACACAAACTATTATCTTATAAGCAATTTTCAAGTGATCGAATGATCAATACGAAACATTCCGAGCCTACATAAAATGACTGTCTCACACAAATCATGTAATATTTTACAAGGTGATTTTTACATGATCATCTTTTAACTTTTGTCAAGAATAATGATGAACGTGGTTAAAGCAAAAAGCTTACTAACACATATTTCAAGAAAGATATAAGCGAGTTAAACTCAGCTCGAAATATCAAATGTGTATAATGTAAAGTCTATATAGTTATACGACTTTTGTCTCAATAAGAAATAGAATATAATATACTTCTGAGTGATAGATGCGTTCAAGTCTCGACATACCTTTTGTTGATGAAGTTACACAAGCTACCCTTAGTAGTTCTTCGTCTTCAATCGATGAATGTCGTGAAGTCTAAAGCTCAACTACACATTCTATCCTAATCCGAGACATAGCTATAAGTAGACTAGAAATCAAGACTTATAGTTTTGACAACTAAACTTGAAAAACAAGCTTGAGATAGCAATGCTTGCGAGTTCGAACGAGCAGTGCTCTAACAAGAATTATTTTTGTAGTTCACGCTACATATACATATGGTTTATGGATCATTATGTAAGGGGGAGTGGTTTTCATTCTGAGATGAAGTATTGACTACGGGGGAGTGATAAATATCGCCATAGTATTATTTTCAAAGTTGTGATACAATTGAAATTTGATGATGTGTAATAATAGTATGACACTGTATAACAATATGAAAACAATCTTGGTGATTATTATTATGGGTACGAATCTTCAACAATTATGATGCTGAGTTGAACACGTTTAGAATCACTGGAGTACTTGGAGTGACGAAGAGTTGAAGGAATGTTAAAGAACCAAGGAAATCAAGCATTTTGATGAGAAGCTACAAAGTTTATTTATTTTGTAATCCATATGTATTGATAGTTTTGTCACTAAAATTGACAAAGGTTAAGATTGTTAGAGCACTGCTCAGTCGAACTCGCAAGCGTTGCTATCTCAAGCTTGTTTGTCAAGTTTAGTTGTCAAAACTATAAGTCTTGATTTCTAGTCTACTTATAGCCATGTCTCGGATTAGGATAGAATGCGTAGTTAAGCTTTAGACTTCACGACGTTCATCGATTGAAGACGAAGAACTACTAAGGGGTTTTTTTGGAAATTCATCAACAAAAGGTATGTGGAGACTTGAAATCATCTATCACTCAGAAGTATGTCCTATTCTATCTCCTATTGAGACAAAGTCGCATATCTATATAGACTTTACATCATACACATTTGATATTTCGAGATGAGTTTAACTCGCTTATATCTTTCTCGAAATATTGTTGGAAAGGTTTTTGCTTTAACCATGTTCATCATTATTCTTGACGAAATTCAAAAGATGATCATGTGAAAATCACCTGGTAACATCTTACATGATTTGTGTGAGACAGTCATTTGATGTAGGCTCAGAATTTTTCGTATTGATCATTCGATCACTTGAAAATTGCTTATAAGCTAATAGTGTGTCTGGGACAGCTATTGTCGTCTTCTAAGAATGTTTCAATGATTGAAACGGGAGTTAAGAGCTAAAACCCATGTCTGAATACATTACGGTTTGTGTACTTAGTGAATGAAATGTTTTGACGGAATTCAGGACCGGAAGTTTGCATACCCGTTCACAAACTTATTCAACTGTTTAAGTCGGGGTACTTAAGTTTGCATACCCGTTCGCAAATTGATTTAACTGTTGAAGTCCGGGAACCTAGTTCGCCTACGGTACGGATCTAAAGTTTGCGTACCCGTTTGCAAACTGTCGGCTTGTGACCAATGTCCGGAACTTAAGTTTGCGTACCCGTTCGCAAACTTAAGTGGTTCAAGTTCTAAAATCGTTTAAGCATGATTTCATACTCATGAACAAATACATTTATAAATTAAGGAATGCAATCTTTGCAAACCGTGACTAAAATGTTCATGAACTGATTCTTTTGAATCAATCCGATTTTGCTTCATTTGTGTCTTGTATACTTCTATGAGAATATAAACAATTGAACAACTCTATGAGTAACACAATTAGATTCATTCGATTATCAATTGATCTAGAAGTTTTAAGATGAAAAAAGTTAAGAGAAAAGTGTTCATATGGCTAACTTCGGTTAACTGTTATTGAGCCAACTCAATATACACGTTTAGGTACGGTTACCCACATCTAAATAAAGGTATATTTAATTTGTGTGTAATAAGATAAAGACATAACATGCGAAGCTATATTGAATGCATAACATACGAATCTATATGTATGACACTCTAGTGATTAGACTTGGTCATATTATTGTGATCAAAGTATCAATGAATTATATTAAATTACGAAGTATAACGCTTATCTTTTGAACTTCGTAAATACAATATCAACATAATCTATGTATTTAGTTACTTGATTATGTGTGGGATATAGGTGTGATTTCATCATAGGAAACTATGTATTATTACATTGGTTTAAGAAATAGATGTATGAACTTGTTTTATATTCGAAAAGGAAATCTTAAGTGTATTGGTCCGATTCTTCATTGAATATTATTTGAATGACCAATGCAAGATGACAAGGTAGAGCCAATCTTAACTTTTGTCGGTCGCAATGTGACTTGTGACCGATTACAACTGACTTCCCAACGTGGCTTGTGACTGGTCACACCTTGCTCCACAAAGTAGCTTGTGAACGATTATAACATGCTACATATTATAGGCTATGACCGGTTATACCTCAAATCTCAACATAAATTAAGATAGGTTCTACCTTGTCATCTAGTATTGGTCATTCAAAAGATATTCAATAAAGAACCTGACCAATCATGATTTCCTTTAGGCTAAGAAACAAGTTCGTATATGTACTTCGTTTAAAAAAATGTTATAAAACATTGTTTACTAGGATGAAATCAACACCTATAACTTATATATAATCTAGTAATTAAATACAAAGATTATGTTGATGTCGTATTTACGAAGTTCCAAAAGATAAGCGTTTATACTTCGTAATTTAACAGATTCCTTGACACTTTGATTATAATGATATGAACAAGTCTAATCACTAGAGTATTATATATACAGCTTTGCATGTTATGTTTTCAATATAATACGACTTGAAAGATACGTTAGGAATGGAAACAAATCAAGTCAGTATTACCAAACTCAAGTGGAGAGATGATGTCCTCGCTGCAATATTTACTTCTTATCATTCTTCAGGTCTTCGGAGTAATACTTGTACGTCTCAACATACCTATACTTTCTAGTCTAACCTAAACGAAGTTGACTCTAGTATTTAATCAAGCGACTCTAGATGAGTTTTGATATTAAAATATGACAACCAAACTTGACATACCAAAGCTTGGTGGGTTCAATCGAGCTATGCTCTAACACATTTTATGATGTCAAGACCCTATAAAGATACTCCATTGCGATAAATTTTCTAAGCTGTGTTAGTTTCATTTAATATATTAAGAAGACGTAACATTCGACTATTTAGTATCAGATCAATTATTTAGTCAAATAATTTGGAGATTTTTTGAAGCAAACTGAGATGAAAGATATCCATCATGATTTAAAACTCAATATCTTTCCTTTTACTAATGTTCCATGTTTTAACTTCTCAACAATAGTTTTGTTTAACAATATCTAACGTTAACTAATTCCCCTCTAGCCCCCCTATATCCCCACAAGTCAGTGGAAGATGGTTCATCCTTATATAATTACAATTTGCAAAATATTTGTGCTTAGGAATTTGGACCCATAAAGCTTATTTTCCAGTATCCCATGAAGTTTGACAATCCTTGTAACTCTTTCAATTTTGGATAGTACAAGGTAGACAACCTCTTATACTTTTTTGTTAAAGGATAACTTTCTTTTTGGACCATAAGGAGAAGTTAGATCCAACACGGTTTCCTATGTATCCATTCAAAATGTTATATATGTATTGCTTGTCTCGCATTCTGATGATATATTTTCAAGCCCAAAAGAAAAGTAAAGTGCATTAGATAACCGAATATCTAATCCAGATGGACTACTCGAAAATGACTCCTCAAATTTAAGGTTTGGGGATGCTCTAAACATCCTTAGTAGCATTTTTCGACATCTTGTGGACCATTATAAGTTGTGTATTTTATTGTTTCCATATGAGTCTCCCTTAATAAATGGGTCAATAGTCTTAAGGCTCTGTTGGATAATAGCACATTTACGACCAAATTTTTATAGAAGGCAAACCAATTTTTCATACAGGAAACCCTAACTGCTACTGAACGACTTGATTCAGAATTTACAATAACATAGATTTGGAAAAATAAAATGATAATTTTATATAAGTTTCAGAACGGAGCAGGATTTTGGGTGTATGTTATCTATTGGGATAGAAAAGTTTGATGTATGAGTTCATTCCAAATATCTTGAAGTCCAGGAAAACACCAATGAACAGAATGAGCATAACTAAAATAAAACCTTTATATAAGAATATCCTAGGGACCAAAAAAATTTATTCTTATATGGAGGTTTATCTTGAAAATATCTAGAAAAATTCGTTATACATGTTCCTAGGAAAAATACGTAAATACGCACGGTAAACATCAAAGTGTACCTAGGCAATACAAATACTAGTTAAATCTTGTTTAGTGTCACATGTATGAATATGCTAAGTTTGCTATGTAAGACAATCCACACAAAGCTCAATCATTGACAAACAAAATCATATGACCAAAGATACTTGTATGGGTTTTGCAAAAATAATAAATACTTCAAACCCGTTAAAAGGTAAAAAGGATCTTGCAAAATGGTTGGAAGAATATGTTCGTCTTAAACTTTGACGTATGATAAGTCCTACATTTATTTATATAATAATGTCGATTATTCTTATACGGAGGTAAGTTTCTTAAGACGGAACCGGAAAAAATATGACTTATTCCAATATGGAGTTTATTCTTAAATACAATTGGCCCAAATCGGGACCATAAACTTATATTCTTTTATGGAGGTTATTCCTATATGGAATATTATTATATAGAGGTTTTACTGTAGTTGGATTAGCTATCTGCTCTTTTATTAAGGGATTCTATTGCTTCTTATGTATTGTTGTATTATGTTTAGAAATATGATTGGTACTTTTGATTTTCTTAATTCTCATTTAACCACTTCCATTAACAACATCTGAGGCCCTACTCCCCGATATTCTAGATCTTCCATTGGAGTCGTTTGGTTGATAAAATTCTCATTTGGTTCCCCACCCCATTCGCTGCTCCAGCAAGTAAAACGTTCAAGTTATTAAAAAATTATAGTGAATACACAAAATAAACGGGACACAGTAACACCTTCGAGATGTTTACTTCTCATGGAGAGTTGACCTGGCAGTGAACATAACCCTATTTTTCTTAGGATTTGTATTTTCTTCAACCCACTCACCAGACTCTTCATTGCCACACGATATGCATCTTCCGTCTTCATCTTCTCAGTTACTTACTCTTCATCTTGGAATGATACTTTTCTACATGAAAAGAATAAAAAGTCATTAGACTTCAATTTCTTTACATATATGATTGTTAAGAAAAATGAATCAGAAACTTGTTTCCAAGGGTTTTGAGATTATAATAATTTAAACTTCATCCCAGTGCACCATCAAAGATAGGTATTGAACACCAAAACGCCCTCTCCCTTCGTTGAACGTGCTTGTCGATAGAATTCTTACGAACCAATCTATTTGGAAACCTATGGATTATGGCGTCATCGGAGTTTGATTCTAAAATAAATAGAATCCAATAAAACTCAACCGTCTCATTATACTCATAAATGTTTGAGCAATGTAGTTTAGAAGATATGACTAATTATTTATGTACAAGAGTAACCATATAAACACGTTAATTAACTGTTATATTTTAATAGGTGTTTCCTTAGTAAATACTTCTGTAGATTTCTAGAGATTTAACAAGAACCATGCAAATTAATAACTTTTTATGAGAGTTCTGCGGAACTGGAAAATATTTAGTAGAGATAACTAACGTCTCACAGATATCTGTAGAGTCCCGGAGAGTTAAATAACTTATTTATTATACTAACTTCAACTAAGAAAAAAAAACAAGTTTTATGTAGAAATCTAAAGAATTGTATGAAAGCCTGATATAATAAATACAAATATATACTAGCTTATTTATTATACTAACTTCAACTAAGAAAAAAAAACAAAAAGAAAAAAGAAAACTATTATTATACATACAACATCTTTCTTTTGTTCAATAAAGTGCAATAATAATGATAATACAATTTATTACACATTTTTACATAATAATGAAAATAAAAAGTGTTTAATCATATAATATTATTTATATGCGTCTATGATAAGGGTTTTATAAATGGATCAGGATCGTCTGTACCCAAAATGGTGTACCCTCTGTGCCCGCCAATAAAATGTTAACATCCGTTTTACCTTGTTAACATTTCCTAATTCCATATATTCTTTCCATATATCACTCATACAGGATAGGGATAGGAATGAAGAATCACTTAATACCAAAGTTTGATTTGTAAGTTGTAACGGAAACAATGATTTGAACATATATACCAGATTAAGATTTTGTCTTTATTTGGAATGAAAACAATAAAAGGATAGATATCAAAATGACGATCAAACAAAAACTAAAATTTACCTGTGGTTTGTTTTAGATTTTATATATTAGAAAGAATATAATCAATTAACCACTGTCTGGATTCGTTCCTTAAGCTTGGAGAACTTATTCTTGATTTATAAGGATCATAAGTCAGGACAATATACAAGAGTGAGACCATCGTGGGTATACTTGATCTTTTGAATGAGATAAGATTTAGATTTAGTTACAAGATCAGACGCAAGTATATATACACATATATGCATAGTATGGTCTATTAATTAAAGAAAAAATAGATTCGAAACTATATAGAACATGGTTTGATACTAATTTCCTGCAAACATATTTTGAAATTATTTTTTAATTTCATTAGAACCCATAAAATTAAATGATAAGTGATTGTCCATGGTGCCAATTAACTCCAGTTATAATGAGTCAATACCAAAACGAACTTAACTAATCGTCCGACTCCTGTTTTAAGACGGTAAACGCAAATTAAAACGTGGTTTTTTCAAACAGAGATAAGGATATTTGAAGGATAATGAAGATTAACAAAGAGACCGGTTTTTTATTCTCTATCATTATTTTACATGGGAGATATATGGAAAGAATTTACGGTTAATTAGATAAAACAAATGTCAAAATCTTATTAGTGGGCACAGAGGGTACACCATTTTTTGGGTACGGAGGATCCAAAGCTTTTCTAAATTGCACATTGAAGAAATAAAATAAAAGAGAATAATAAATATGTTTAAATTTTTGGAACTTTTTCAAACTCGTATATATTTTGCAAGACTATCAAAAAGGCAAATATATATACAAAAGTCATTCAAAGTCTTAAAAATAGGTAAATGTACAAAGTCTTTGAATTTTCAAATCTACAACGAGTAACAAAAAATTTAGGAAACTCTTTTACAATCTACAACCAGTAACATAAACTTTAAAATTATACAACCAATACACAATACAAAAAATCTATTAAAGCCTTTAGATATCATTAAAATATTTTTGGCAGTGACTGAATACAATCCACGCTTAAGCTAAATGCAACCATATCTAAGTATTTTGAACCCATCTTTATCTTATTCACTCTACGGGAAATTTGTTTCTCTTTTACTCTGGGTCTGAACATGTCAAGCAGTTAGCGTCTCGCCCTAACATCCCGTTCCGGCATTCAATCAAACAATCAAATTCCACTAGTCATATCACCAAACTTTGTATATTAATACACAACGACACCATCAATAGTAAAATCTCACTTACAATATAAACATGAATTTTTTCTCCCGAACTCAAAATCACATCTTCTACGGACGTTTAATTATTGCCTTTTCCACCTTGCACCATTAAACAATTTTAATACGTCTTGCAATAATTGAATATAATTTTAGAATTCTTAAACGTTTCAACAAGATTGAATCAAAGAATAAACCAAAGTAGAGTCTTAATTGTTCAATCTAAACTGAAATCATTTCAAAACAGAGTGAAAATAAATAAATAAGAACTAAGTTAAAAGGAAGAGGATAAGTTGCGTTTAATTACCCACTTCAAATTTCAAAAAGGCGATAAAGACTAAAACATAATAATAGTCGATTTTTCTGCCACAACAAGTGCACCTCGAGCCATAGGAGATCTACACTTCGTTCTTTAAAGTACATAACTTGACTTGCACCAGAACACATCGACTATTACTATGTTTTAGTCTTTATCGTCTTTTTGATATGTTTCTCAAGTCTTAGTTTTACAATATTTAGGCAGGGAAGATAAGATCTGTGACAGAGAACACTCAGAATACTGTCGCATAAATTATCGCAAAAAAAGAGTCTTAAACTTAGTATAAACGATGGTTTATTAACGGCTGTCTTGGATGGTCTGTTCTCTGTGTTCTTCAACGGCAGAATGATTTTCTCCGCAACTTTGAATTCCTCACTCTGCAGCGTCTCCAATCACTCCCCAAACTCTCTGTATCTCTTCTGTCTACTCCTATCAACCTATTTATATCCATAACACCTCAAAATATCTCGATTAAATGCAAATAATTCTCTCATTACTCTCTTTGCAAAACACGGGATTTTTTTTTTGATCGGTCAAAAAGAAATTTCATTGAAAAAAGGCACTTAAGGGGGGTACTTTAACCCAATGATTACAACCAAACAAAAAAGGGGAACCGAAAGGGGATTCGGCTACCCAAGAAAACCAACACAAATTTTACCGAGGCCGGTATAATGAATCCCATAAAAAGATCACCATATTTTCCGTAAGCCCTAACATTCTTGTATTTGATTCCGCCCAAAAGAATTCTTGTAATTTGATATCTCTAATGAGGTTTGCCAAAGTTTTCTTTTTGTTATCGAAGGTTCTTTCATTTTGCTCTTTCCATATACACCACCATATAGCTAACGGTATGTTATTCCATATTCGACTAAGTCTTTCATCTCCCAAATTAAACTTCCAAGTCTTCATAGATGATCTTCAGCTGACACACTCCAAATTGGTTGAAACACGTTTCTTGATTGAGTTGAATTCTGTCTTTCCACACGCCAATTACCAAATATAACCATATAACTCGGGAAAGAATGAAAATACCCAAAATATTCTTGTGGCTTTTTGTGTGCAATAATCTCCTTTTTCTTCGAACCTAACGAACTTACCAATATTTTGTGATGAAACGGGATATCTCCAATTAATTCACGTGACAAAATCTCCAAAAATATCGCCCAGTCTGTTTCCAGAAAAAATACGCAGTTAAAAACAGAATTTCCCTCCAAAAAAATATTTGAGTGAGGAAGAAGAAGGGTGCCCTTATCCAAATATTGGGTAACGATATCAATTGGGGTTCCCTTAGTAAAAACTATAGATACCTTTAGCTATTTTGATGGGTTCCTTTAGTAATTTTCTCCGGGGGTGCAAACACCACTTTTCGAGCCAATTTTTCCAGAAGAGTTTATTTCTCCCACAACACTTACAAAGACATAAGACACCATAATAAGTACAAAAATGAGCACTAATAAAATAGATAATTGAGATCAAATCATACTCAAAAATGAGTCAATCAATAGACTAAATCCTTTGTAACAGTTTAACTGTGACGCTTATAAACGTTACAGTCTCACTGTTTTATTTTTTTTCTTATATTTCTTATTTTCAAACACTTTTGAGCTATGTATCAATATTTTGAGAATGTTTTGAACATGATGTTCTAAACCCCATCACTGGGACCACGTACAGAGCCATTTTATAACAATATTATTTTTTATGATTTTTTTCGTTGATTTTAACTGATTTGTGATTTTCGTTAATTAATTATGATTTTGTTTAATGGTGTATGCTTAGACTTAAATCTTTTGATGCATCATACTTATGATTTAGAGTTAATATTTTAAAAATCTACTTTTGGCAAAGAATCAGAGCCAATAATATGAGCGATAATTGCTTAGAATCAATGTATTTATGAACCACTTGAATATGATCAATTGTGGAATCCCAAGTTCAAGTCTTTCCCAATTTTATTATCATCCTTTACATATTTTCTAGTTGAAATCAAAATTAGGTCTAGAACAAATCTTCACAAGTCTAAGTAAACAAACAATATTTTCACCACTATTCTACAACCATCAATTTTTGGCGTTGCCGACGCGGATTTGTTTCTAGGTTTAGTTTTAGTAGTAGTTTTATTTTTATATATATATATATTTTTTTTGTTCTATTTTTCATTTTTTGGTATTTATCTTTTTACTGCGGGTTTTGGATTTTGGATCGAGAAAAAAGTTGAGCCAAAGATTTTGGTGGAGTCAAAAGATAAAGCGAAAAGAACGGAGAAAAGAAACAAAGAATTTTATATTTAATTAGATTTAATTTTTATCTTATTTTAGATTTTATTAGGTTTTATTGTTTTAGAAACTGTATTAGGGTGTGGTTATATTTTTTTTGTAATTTTTTATTTTATTTTTGGACACTTTGGACATTATTTTTATTTTTAAACCCTAAGGAATGATTAATTTAAATATAAATTGCAACAGGGAAGGATGACAATTATAATATTGTCTCCTCCCCTCGGGTTCGTACATTGACACAGTAGTTAGTGACCCGAGTCGAATTCAACGGTTCATCGAATGGAACGAGAGGTAAGATTCTAAACGCCCATGAATTCCCTATTAGTGGGTTTTCTCGACGCCTTTGAATGCATATATGTCAAGATTTGAAAACAGACTTAAATTTCTAGTAAAGGGCAATAACTGATTATATAAGATAAGAACTCAGATTTCATCACCATTTCCTTCTTGCTCGATTTAGGAACACTTTGCCAAACGTGAACCGATCCTAAAACTGGAATAGAAAGAGACCGATAGGTAACGAGCTTGTAAGAAATTCGTTCGAAAGGATTTTAAGTGCTGATTACTTTGTTAGCTTAACTCAAATATCAAGAAGATTATTTTAATTCGATCATTGCCGCCTGGTAACCCAAGAAACATTTTCACAGAGGTAGGGTTATTCAAGCTCCCTAGAGCTTATCCTGTTTCTTTTTTTCGACTTAATCTATTTCGGACCGTTATAAGAGGTTTGCTAGAACTGTAACTAGTTGCCTTTTGGAAAAATAGAAGTTGGTCTACAAACAATCAAGTGGAGTCATAATGCATTTTTTTTCGGTAGATTCAATAGGTTTGATTTGGTTGAGTCGGCTTTGTTTGTGCTTGTTTAGAATCCATTCAAGTTATGATGTCGAACTGGTATTACGATAGCCAATACAATGAATATCCGAATGAATTTCAAAATGGATATTACTCATACTATAACCATAGTGTGGATAGTGTTTGATACTACCAACCTTTCGAGGGTTATGCCTCATACCAACTATTTGCACGTGTAGTGGTCATACAAATAGGAAAATATGGAATATTATAGTACTAGTACCCCATCTTTGGAGGATTCAATCAACTAGTTGCAACCTAATACTTTCTATGATCCTTTTATTTCTCTAGAAGAGTCCCTCAAGCAGTTAAATGAGTGGACACATAGGTTTGGCTTAATTATGAAGGAAAGTATTGCAACGATGAGTATTGCTCAGAATAATCTTAACCTCCAATATTTCCCTTGAAAATGAGGACAGTTATTCATATAATCAAGATGACGAGGTTAGAATTGGTAACACTATTTATTTATATAAGGTTCGACCATCTTATGAGGATAATGATGATGAAGAATCTGTAATATGTAGGCATAGTGATCAAGAATTTGTTAATCCAATAGAGCTTCATGAGGATATTTTTATTTCTAGTTAAAATCCTAATAACTTTAATGATTATTCACCTATTCAAAAGGAAGAGGATTTTACTAGAGATACCAATGTTTTAGACGATAGAGTATTTCCTTGTTCCGCAGCCGATGATGGTTTAGAGGAACTGGCTTATCCTGCGAATATTGTTTTGGAGTTCAGTGATTTAGAAATAATAGTCTTAGATAAAGAAGATATACTCGTAGAGATTTTAAATATGAGTGAGGATGTAATACCTGATTATAACCTAGAAGAAGCAGTTGGTCATTTTCAGGAATCTGTGGATCTAGAAATTAATAAAATTGTGACTAATCTATCTAGAGACGGTGAAAACTCTAAGTTTGAGGGTGATTATCATTCTCCATATGATCTACCTTTAACTCTTAGAAAGATCCCTCACTTGGGACTTGAAATATGTGCCTCAACCATTTCACAAGTGTATTTTTACACCCGTTTTCTCGAACCTAATGATGTTCATAAAAAAGTTTAGTTTTTAGAACTCATTCTCTCGTTGATGTTGTTTACCGAGGCGATAATACCAAGATTGACTTTGTTTTCCCACCAAAATATTTTATTCAAATTGTGGGAACGTATGAGTTTCAAATATATCAGTTATTAAGTTTTGAGACTTAAGACTAATTGATTTAGGAGATTAGAGTCGACACATTTTCTTAAGAATGACTACCACTTTTATTGTAGTCAACCGTGGGAGTCAAATATGATCGTCTTTGAGGATCCACAATTATTCAGGTTATTATTATGTGTTTCTGAGTTCTTAGTTGAGTTTTTTCAGACTCTACAACGCGATCCTCGAGATCTTGTCAATGAGAAAATCCTGCCCACAAAGATTTATCTATAGACCCTATGAACTTGAACCACAACTAGATGTAGTTGTCTTAAACAAAAAACTAGATAAAGGTGTGCTCAGTTTGTTCATTTTCTTGTCTTATTACAGTTTCTTTTTATTTGTGATAACATTATTTGATTCAGATGACCCATAGTTGTTTAGGCTATTGATATATGATTCAATGAGGTGACTAATCCTTTCTTAGTCTGGATGAAGACTTTAAATTTATCACTTGCTGGGAGGTAACCCATGCTCATGTGACACAATAATATCCTTCCTTATTTCCTTCCTTCAAGTGGTAACAGTTTCTCCTTGTTCATGCTTTTAATTTCATCTTTAGAACATTGAGGACAATGTTAGATTTAAGTTTGGGGATATGGGAGAAACTTTTAGTTTTATTATGAGACTTCACATTCTAGAAAATTTGTGTCAATTCAGGATAACACTAACCAATCTAAGTGGATGGAAATAAACCCCTTGGTTGTAGGAGTTAAGGTACCTAGCTAAATGGTCTATTCATAAAAGGACGTTGGCCTAAGTATTATAAATAACATGATAGTTATCAACATATCTCGGAGTCGTCACCATATCACTTTTTTTTTTTTTTTGAATTTTTTTCTCTAAGTAATTTGGTAGGCACTAGTATCGCCGCTGCGATGAAGTTGAATGATTGAGATCAAACCCCATTATTGTATTTTATTCATTTAAGACCAAAATAAAAAACATCAAAGGAAATGATGTTCTTAATGCACAACATAAACTTGAGATGATGATTCGTTGATTAGAAAGATGATTGTTGGCATCCTTGATGAGGAAAGTTGCAGTCATTTTCCTTGGATGCTCATACTTCATATCCATGCGTTCGACGTAAGCATGCACCAATTGTGCATTAGGCATAGACTGGAAAGTAAGCTAAACCGGTATGCAAGTTAGGGGAGATTGCATAAACCATTAGCGTCACATGGATGATGCCAGGAAAGTACAACATGAGCCTGACTGATGCACCCTTTGCACGATCAAGATAAGTGCATGTCTTCAGAAATGCCTAAGCTAAATAAATAGGTATGGTTAGGCTTGAAAATGATATATGCACATGTTTAAGGCATGTACTATGCTTGTACAAGATTTGGTAGTCAGTAATGCATGATAATGCATCGACATTAGCCCTTATGGCTTTATACCCTTGTTCTACGAAGGGTAGGTTGGAACGGTGTGTAGATGATCTCAAGGAATCATGCTTATTGAGCATGCTTGCAAAGGCAGATGGACTTGCATTTTCTTGGCACGAAGTGGAGTTTTAAGGACCGACAGTTAGCATCAGAGTGGCGCATCAGGGAGTTATAGCATGCACACCCTTGCGTGTTAGACGTAATTTTCCGGTCTGTCACAGTATTGTGCTAATTTTTTTGCTTGTCATTCCAATGACACTTACCAAATTGCGAAACTTAGGTACTCCTGAGTGTGTAGTATAAGATGTCCACCTAGGACACCTTGTTGAGATATCCTTTTGGTTTGGAAAATGGATATTCTCATTAACATTGTGGGCACTTTTTGGATTACTTGGCATGTGGTATGGTACGGATACTCAAAAAGTCCTAATTGTTGTTCACGACAAACTGAAGAAACCTTACGATTTCTGAGTATCTTGGTATGATACTTGGGCGTAGGAATCCAAAACGAAGAGTTTGTCCATAATAGTTTTTGTTTTGAATTTCGGGAACAAAATTATTTAAAGGGATGAATAATATAACACCCGCATCTTTCACATGGCGTATGCTCAAAGACACGTCATTGTCTTGAGCCGAAGTGTTACATTGTGTGTCAAGAGGGTCAATAATGCACCACTAGGTGCATTACGTGGGTTACATTGGCCTAGAATCAATATCGTGCTAGTATGGCGCATTGCTTAGGCTATATCGCACCATCATGGTGCATCACGTCACGAAGGTGGCTGGCCTAAAACAAAGTAGCGCCACTATGGCGTATCAGGCCATAACAGGATGACCGAGGAAATGCAACACCATCATGGCGCAACATTGAAGTTGGCGTACATGCCACAGACATAAACACATCCATCATGGAGATTTATTCAGAGATACATGACAACGACCACGAATAGTGAAGCAAGCACATCAAAGTACTCCCCAAATTTTATTTGTAGAAATGTCAATAAAATATGGATAGGTAAGGGTAGTTAGTTGAAGATACAGTAAGGAGGAATTTTCTTAAAGCTTCATAGCTTAGCGTATATGATGCTGAAACATCATTGTGGCGCGTGGCTTGGTCAAGAGAGGTTTATGATGCTTAGGCATCAAAGTTGTGATGTTGCAAACTAATATTGCGCAACCATGGTGACACACAAAAGAAAGGAAAATAATGCACATTCTTGCGCATCATTTTCCAAGGGTCCCTTTTGGCCTATATAGACTAGACCATTATAGCTTAACCACGGCCTTGCAACACGAGTTGTATTTAGTTGCTTGTCTCGACGTGGATGAACTACGGTATGTGCTTGATCTATTCTCCATAGGGAACGTAGGTAACTGCAATGAGTTGCAACATTGATGGTCCATCACTTTGCTGCTTATATCATCTAACTGTGAGGTGATTGTAACATTATGGTAACTCATATAATTTGGCACGACATGGCGATGTAGAAGATGGTTGTTTCCATACTTGATGAGGCATGTTGCAAGTCCATTTCCTTGGATGCTCATACTTCCTATGAAGGTGTTAGACGCAGGGATGAACCAACTGCGCATTGGGCACAGACTGGAAAGTAATCTAAACCAGTATGCAAGTTAAAGGAGCTTTCATAAGCCACTGATATCATGCGTATGACGCGAGGCAAGTATGGCATGAGCCTGACTGATGCACCCTTTGCATGATCAAGATAAGTACATGCTTTCATCAATGCCTAAGCTAAGTAAAGAGGTAGGATTATGCTTGCGAATGACCCATGTGCAAGTCCGAGGCATGTACTATGCCTTTATCGCTTTATACCCTTCGCTGAACAAGCGTAAGTTGGACATTGAGATATCTAAGTTCAAGGAATCATGCTTACTGAGAATACTTGCAAAGGAAGATGGACGTTCATTTTCCTGGCGCGAAGTGGAGTTTCAAGGCCTGGTACTTCGCATCAGAGTGGAGTACCGGGAGTTATAGACTGCGCACCATGACGCGTTAGGAATAATTTTCCTGTCTGTCATGATATACTCCTCAAGTAACATGGAAATCCACATAACCTTAGTTCCAAGAGTGGATAAACCATTGTACTCATCCTCAATTGAGGATCTAGCAATACATGGAAGATTATTTGAGGACCATGAAATTATGTATTCACTAAGAAAGATATAATAACCAGCTATAGACTTTCTTATGTCAGGAAAGTCTACTCAATCTGAATCATAATACCCTGCTAGAGAATAGTCACCATCACGTAATAGAAGACCACACCCAAAAGAGCATTTCAGAAATCTGAGAATTCTATTGACAATTTGAGATGAATATCAGCAGGTGTCTGCATAAAACCGACTGACATAACTGAGAAAAATTGTTATTTTAGGTCTAGTCATTGTAAGATACTTAAGTGAACCACTAATCTTCTATACTTTGAAGGAGAATCAAAAGGGTCACCTCTGAATCTGAAAGTGAAACTCTTTGAACTATAATAATTGGAATGTTGCAAGGTCGTGCTTCTAGCATTTCAATTCAAGTTGAGTGCTCAATCAAGATATAAGTGAGTTAATCAGTGAGGGGGAGATACCTGTAAGGAGTATGTCATCTATATATAGAAATAGAATTAACCAATCTTTACTAGAGATGAAGATGAACATAGAATTGCCAGAGGTTTATTTAATGAAATCGTTTTGAATTAAGAAGTTATTGAACCTCGTAGACCAAGCTCTGGGGATTTGTTTCAGACCATAGAGTAATTTTTGTAAGTGACATACGTCGCGAAGTTTAGAATCATATAAACATCTTCATGCAGAATGCCATGTAAAAAAGTTGTGGAACCATCAAGTTGCTTAATAATCCATTTCTTGGTGAAAGCATGTATTAGAACAATTCTAGTTGTAGTATTTTTGACAACAATAGTATATGTGTTAGATAATGCTCGATTGAACCCACCAACCGTTGGTATGTCAAGTTTGGTTGTCAAGTTTTTTAAACTCGAAGTCGCTGATTTGATTACTGAAGCCAACTTCGTTAGGTTAAACTAGGAACATATAAATATTGAGACTTGATCTTGTTACTCATGAAAAGCCTAAAAATGTATGGGTATTAATGAAGACATCATCCTTCAGTTTGAGGTTAGTAACAATCGACTTAACTTGTCCATTTCTATCATTTGTTCTTCAAGTCAATATTTATTGAAAGCATAACATACTAAGTAAAGTTCGTTTACAATGAGTTTAGTATTGGTGACTTGGTTATTATACTATGATCAAAATATCTAGGAATGATATACTGGTTGTCTTATACAACCTAAGTATATGGAGTTACGAAGTATAATTTATCTATTGACTTCGTAGAAACGACATAAAACTAATTGGTAATCCATTATTATTTGGTGTTTTTAACTTCTAGATGAATACGTAACTAGGAACTATGTTTAATTACATAGTTTAAGGAAGTATACTTCCGAAACTTGTTACGTAGTTGAAAAAGTGATTCAAAGATCTATTCTAAGAATCGATCCCATGTAATAATCTCAACTAGCACTGATCCCTAATAAGGATCTCAACTAGGACCAATCCTAAGATCTGTGTCTGGACCGATCCTTATATGTCTGATCGAAACTTACATTTTTGATATTTCTAATATCTCGGGGTTTTTATAGACATCAAGATGTATTTTAGTTAGATTGAAGTGTTCAATTAGTAATTTAAACATGTGCTAAACCTCAATATATTAATATTCAAGTATTTTCCTTTGATACTCAAGGTATGATCCTGAAACCGAAATTTCAATATTGTTTAAGATAAAAAAAAATATATGCATACTGTTAGAGCATTGCTCGGTCAAACTTGCAAGTTTATCTATCTCAATCTTGTTGTCAATGATATATGTACAAAAACATATCTTGATTTCTAGTCAACTAAAAGCCTCATACTAGGATTAGAGCATGGTAGTTGAGTATCAGACATCACTAAATAACCCCCGAAGTTTGAAGACTGAAGAAAAAACGAAGACCTTTACAAGAACTTCATCAACAGAGAGGTATGTGAATACTTCCTAAAGTATTTACTCACCATATCTACCATTTTATCCTATGCTTTGTTGTCGTATGATTTTAATAGATTTAGTATTGCAAAGAGAACATTTCGAGTTCAAGATTGTCTTAAGTAAACTCTCGAAATATGATTCGAACAATGAATTTTTATAAATTATTAGTAATATTAGTTAGAATTATTTATTGTTTATAAACTATTATTTTTTTTCAACTTGATCATTTAGAAATTGCCCAATCAAACAATGCAAAATATTTATGGCTATCGAGAATGTTCCAAGTTTAAAAATGAGAGAATTTAAAACTGCTTGGAGGAAGATAGACCTACCCAGTATATACACATAGTCAGTATGAATTCCGCGAACTGCAGCGGTTTGTAAACCCGGTTTGAATACCCTTTACATCTGAATTCGAGAATAGAAGTAGGTTCATCAGTAAAAGCCAATTACTCTCGTTCCGTAGAATCAATATAAGTCTCTTCTTTAAGAGATGACTATTCACAAATATGAAAGCCATAAAATGCCATTTCAGCAGTTCTTGGTGAAAAATGCTTAGAAGAAGTGTACCTATAAGAGCATCTAACAACTGAGTGAACTATTCTTTTGCATATTTAACATTGCAATGTTGAATTATAAAAAATGAAGCAAGAGATTTACCAGATCCATAACTTTTCTCTAAAGTAGATTTAGACAAAGGTTATGACTCTTTAGAAGATGAACAATTATGAAATGAAGGTTTAAACTTAGAAGATGCTGACCTTTTGGTGTAAAAAGCATTATTACTAGAAGTATCAAGAAAAAAACCAGGAATTATAGAATCATGTCGACTTACAATCCACTGCTCGTGATATAATAATCGAGATCTAAGACCAACAAATGAAAAAAAGGGACATCTCGATTTTCAACCATGATAATAAATTGATCAAAATCAACACCTAAATCATTAGGAGATCAACTGAAAAGGGACATCTCGAATTTCAACACCTAAAAAGGGACATCTCTATTTTCAACCATGATAACAAGATATGAATCTGAAAAATTATCTCCTATAAGAATTAAGTGATCAGAGATCAACTGAATCTGAAGAAAATACTCCATAATGGAAAATAAGTCTTCTTAATATTATGAAGTTTGTTTTTCAACATAGACTTTCTTGAAAACGATTCCTCCATAAAATTATTCTTCGAATAGGTTAGTATTTCTTGCGCAAAATGCATACTAGAAACTTCAGCTTGTAGAAAATCACACAAACTAGATGTGAGAAAACTGCTTATACCCAGAAATATTTCCAGGCACTAAATACAATGATTTTGCTGATGATGATCAAAACTATGGTTTTACAAAAAAACAAGCATAAATATAGTAGACGAGAATTTAACGTGGTTCGGCATGGTTTGCCCACATCCACGGAAGAATCCCCGTAGGGAGAGATATTTTATTGAAGTATGGGTTACAATGATTTCTGATCCCTTTTAGGGTTTGCTGGTGTATTTTTCTCTATCCGGTGGTATGCCTTTAGGGTTGAGATTCCCATCTATTTATACAATCGAATACATGGGTTAAACCCTAATTTCGAGATAAACTTCCTCTGCAAGTAACTTGGCTAGGAAGACATCTGAAATGTTCCAGAACTTTCTCTGCAGCTTGGTCATCAAGTCATCCAGCAACTTCCAGAATCTTCTTCCAGGGTTTATGCACTGGATCGGTGGAAACGAGCCAAATCGACATGGGCTTACGGTTTTGACCAGTGACCTTGACTTTGACTGGCAGGGTTGACTTTCGTCGTTGACTGCGACTGTCGATCTTTGACTGGCAGACAGTCTTGACTGGTGACATGGCTGGAGACTGGACGGAGGCTGGCTGACTACACAACTAACAACATGGATGGAGGCTGGCTGGCAGCGCGACAGAGTACTTAGATGGAAACTGGTTAGCAGCACCGCTGGCAACATGGATGGAAATTGGTTGGCAGCATCGCTGGCAACATGACTGGAAACTTCCTAGAAGCGTGACTGGCAATTTGGCTTCGTCAGTTGACCGACGGTTGACTTTGACCATTGACCGGATGTTGACTTTGCCCATTAACCGGTCGTTGACTTTACGAAATGCTGGATTAGCTGGTAGCTATGTCAGTTGTCTGGATGGCAGGCTTGGATGAGGGACAAAAGGTTATTCAAGTAGCAATTTGGCCCGTTATGTGGAATTTTTACTCATGGTATGAACATCTCCCCCTCTTAACCTCCAACTTGTTGGGGGTTAAGAAAATTTCGTTTTCCTTGGTCAATGACAAAATTCACCCCCAAGTGTGGATTATTGTTGCTGAAGTGATTGGCAACCTTCCCTTGCTGTTTGTGGAAATCATAGTCAAGACGCCCCCAAGTGAGGCTATTTTGATTGGAAGATCGGTGGGCAACAGTTGAGCATGAACCATTGTTGTATACAAAAACTGGACTGAAGGATGAACTGGTCTGCAACGGAAGCGTGATACTGGAGCTGAGTAGTGTTGAAAGTGAGTTGCAGCTGTTGATGTAAAATTGAACTGTAACAGTTGCGTAGAACTAGACTGTTAACAGTTGTTGGAAAATACAAGCTATATTTGAAGTCACTCAGCTGGAATCTGTGTCGGATGTTGTTGTAAGCGAAACTTGTATTTGCTGACTGATAGTAATTTCTAACCAAACTGGGTAGAAGTGGATGTTAGTACTGAACTACTATCAACATTAGGATGAGATGCGGCAGCTTTGAGCGAAAAGGCGACAACCATTGGTGAGACCCTTAAAATATTGAGATGGTAAAAGACTTTGTGTTCCGCTTGACCTCCTAGCGATCTTGGATTTTCTACTGTCCTTGACAACGATCTTCATATGTCGCTAATAGTTATATGAATCAGGATAACAACGGCGATGTAAAACTAGACCACAACAGTCGTTGTGGAACTGGAATGCAATTACCGCTGTAAACTGGACTGTGACGGCCATATAAAGCTACCCTTTAGCAGTAATAGGAAAAATTGGATTGCAACAGCTTCGAGCAAAGCTGGACTACAGCAGATGCGTTCAGCTGGACTGCAGGAAATGTGAGTGAAACTGTACTGCGGTAGCTGCAATCATATGGTTTGCGGGAGATGCGATCTAAGATGCACTGCATCAGCTGGGATCATATGGACTGCAGGAGCTACGAACAAAGATGGACTGAAGCAGCTTCGATCAACTGGGCTGCAGCAGCAATAAGTAAATCTACACTGCAGCAGCTGCGATAAGCTGGACTATAGGAGATATGATCAGTTAGATTGCAGCAGTTGCCATGGTACTGGACTATATCAGTTCGATCAACTGGACTATAAGAGTTGCGATTAAAACTGGACTGAATCAGTTGCGTCCAACTGAATGCAGCAGTTGCTTAGGAACTGTACTACAACAGTTCGATCAACTGGACTGTAGCAGTTATTAACCTTTCTGTTTGCGATAATTTCATCAAAATATTAGGGTGTATGCTCGCCCCCTATTAATCATGTAACTCGGTGGAGGATTAAGAAGTCCGGGTTACCTTTTGTTTCGATTTACAACAGCTGAATTTCGCACCGCATTTAGGTGCTACGTAACTCGCCCCCAAGCGTATGGAGTGTTACACAGCTCGCCCCAAAAGAGTCACTTTAGACCACGAGGTGTTACATATCTCTCCCCCAAGTGATGGTCATCCACGTTCAAGTGATATGCAACTCGCCCCAGAAGATAATGATTTTCATGTTGCTCAATGCTCGCACAAGGGTGCACTTCCTTGCTCTGTCTTGCTCGCACATGGAATGAGGTTGAAAGTTTTTCTGCTATCTGGAATTCGTGCATGGGGTAATTCCACTATTACAGATTCGCACGGAATTGAGATGTGTGCATCTCCTCATGCCTTGGCATGTGAAAACGCTTGCCACATTGTAGGTGCCCCAATGAACAAAAGTATGCATGATTATATGAAATGATGCAAAATATTTAATTTGTATTCGTACCTTATGAGAAATGGTATGGAAACTCTGTGTATATGTGGAAGTTAGGATGTCTAATGTCTATGTTGTTGTTTCTCGGTGGTGATGATTGTCGATTAGTGTGTTACCAAAAACATTCCAGGCAACAAATCTTCTGAACTATAAAATCAATTGAGTTCCTCAAGATCGATCCTGCTGCTGACGAACTCTCGAGGGAAAAGTTGCGACGATATTATTCTTGTGAATGGGGGTAGCTTCACGACAACGTCATGCTGAAGAAGACGGTTCGAGCATCACAGCTCTGTAACAACGACCTTTTTTGGTGCAGTTGGCTCAGCGTCTTGACTTGGCTCGACTTAGCCACTAGATTTTCTACCATACTGGATTGCACCAATTGAATCAAAACTGGAGTGCAGTTGTTACTGCAGAACTGAACTACAGTAGTGGTGACGAAAACTGGACTACAGCAGTTATGATCAATTGGACTGTAGCATTGTTGAGGATAACTGGATTACAACAGTTCGAACAATTGGACTGTAGAATTTTGCACTAGCACCGAACATGTGCGTGTTGAGGTTTATGAATCGAACCAGCACCCACGAACTTCGCACACGGGCATGTTGTGGGTGGAAACTCGACGCAAGAGCGTTCACGAACATTGAATATGATATGTAGTTTTCACTTGATAGTGGTCAGTGTGCCGCTCAGAACCTCTTTTTTTTTTTTTTTGCAAATATCTCACTGGATTCAGCTGTTTGCAATCAGCTCACTGGATTCAGTATTTTAACAGCACCCTGAGGTTGCCTCTTCGAATCTCAAAATACATTTTTTCAAACTCATGATGTCTCACCTCCATGTTGTAGGGAATTGAAAGGAGATTCCAACGAGCCAAAAATCACTCAATTCGGACTTAAAACGAAGAAGTTATGGACGAAACAAGATTCCACAGAGCGCGCGTACCGTAGCATAGCTGATTGGATAAAAATGATGACATGGCGGTCGCTGACTGGACCGACAGTGCTGACGTGGCACCAAACTTCTGCTGACATGGCAAACAAACTTTGTTGTTGTGGCATGCTGACCGAACATTATGCTGACTGGACCACCTTGCTGACATGGAAGTCGCCGACCGGACCATTTTGCTGATGTGGCGGGTGCTGAATGGATTCACTTTGCCGACTTGGAAGTAGCTGACTGGACCCATTTGCGGACGCGGGGAACGCTAACCGGACATGTTGATGACATGACAGATTCTGGTTGCTGATTTGGCAGTAGTTGCTGCTGACGTGGTGTCCACTATACGCTGGTGTGGAAGATGACATGGGTGAACAAGACCCTGACGAGGGTGTAAACTTCTAAACGAGGGTGACAACAACATTGAAAAGGGTGAACAGAACCTTTACCGTGGGTTAAAAGAACCTTGGACGTGGGTGAAGATAACTATTGATGTGGGTGAACGCCACCTGAACGGATCTGCTGCCGGGCATGGCCGCCAACTTTCTGTTGCTGTGTGTTTTTTTTTTTACATTTGAAACCTTTTGCCACAGTTTTGCTGAACCGTTGTCTTTAGTCTTGAAGTTTCTGCAACGGTTGTGGAAACTGTCATCTTTTATCTTTGACTTTTGTAACAGTTTAAAAAGTTGTTGTCTTTTCTCACGAACTTTTCCGCCACGGTTTGCTACCCTTTTGTGGTCTTTTCTGAGACTTTTTGCGATGCTTTTCTGGACGTTTCTTCTAGGGTTTTCGCCTCCCATCTTTGTGGTACGCGTAGATGGTGCAAATGGCTAATGGAAGCAGTTAGAGATAGGTAGTTTGACAACCCGATAAACATGGTGGTGGTGATTTCGACAGACTTCAAACTCGAGCATCTTTCCACTTCGTTGTCTAGCAATCGATTTTTTTCAAATTTAGACTTGTTCATGTTGCGGATCGAACATCCTGGCATTCCATCTTTTGCTACAGACCAAACGTCCTGGATACAGTTTCATCGAACTTCGTAGTGATGCAGTTTTGGTGGCTTCTAAAGGTAATAATCTCATCAAACCTCAAACTGCGAAGTTGGGATGCAGCAGTTGCAATCAACTGGATTGCAGTAACTGTGATTATCTGGTTCGCAACAGCTACGATCAGCTACACGGAAACACTTGTGATCAAACTGGACTGCAGCAGTTACGATCAACTGGACTGCAGCAATAAATTTTGACGACGTCCAAACAGCTTTTTCACGGACACGGTTTTGAAACTTTCTGGACTACTTTTCTCAACGGGAAAACATGATTTTTTCTCTCGAAATCCCCTTAGTCGGCGCCAATGTTTGTACCCAGAAATATTTACAGGCACTAAACACGATGATTTTGGTGATGATGATCAGAACCAGGATTTTACGTAAAACAAGCATAAAGATAATAGACACGAATTTAACGTGGTTCGGCATGGTTTGCCTACATCCACTGGCGAATCCCAATAGGGAGAGATATTTTATTGAAGTATGAGTCACAATGATTTCTGATCCCTTTTAGTGTTTGCTGGTGTATTTTTCTCTATCCGGGCGTATGTCTTTAGGGTTGAGATTCCCATCTATTTATACCATTGAATACATGAGTTAAACCCTAATTTCGAGATAAACTTCCTCTGCAAGTAACTTGGCTAGGAAGACATCTGGAATATTCCAGAACTTTCTCTGCAACTTGGTCATCAAGTCATCCAGCAACTTCCAGAATCTTCTTCCCGGGTTTATGCGTTGGATCGGTGGAAACGGGCCAAATCGACATGGGCTTGCGGTTTTGACCAATGACCTTGACTTTGACTGGCAGGGTTGACTTTCGTTGTTGACTGCGACTATCGATCTTTGACTGGAAGACAGTCTTGACTGGTGACATGGCCGGAGACTGGACGTATGCTGGATGACAGCACAACTGACAGCATGGATGGAGGCTGGCTGGCAGCGCGACAGAGTACTTAGCTGGAAACTAGTTGGCAGCACCGCTGGCAACATGGATGGGAATTGGTTGGCAGCACGGCTGGCAACATGACCAGAAACTGGCTAGAAGCGTGACTGACAATTTGGTTTTGATAGTTGACCAACGGTTGACTTTGACCGTTGACCGGATGTTGACTTTGACCACTGACCGTTCGTTGACTTTACGAAACGCTGGACTAGCTGGTAGCTACGTCGGTTGGCTAGATGGAAGGCTTGGATGAGGGACAAAAGGTGATTCATGGTACAAACAAAAACCCATTACAAATTTGTCAAGACGCTCAAATTTGATAAAATTTGGATTTGAGTTTGGAAAATATTATTGAGGATGAGTTACAAAACTATCTATAATTCCAAGAAAATCGTACTGATAGTATGTTTATGAATTGATTCTTCCAAATAATATAGGTTGTAGAATCAATTTTAGTAAAACTAAAATGTTGAATATTATAGAGTGAAAGAGGAGAAAGCTCTAAATGGGTGGCGTAACCAATAAACTGGGAAGCTACTTAAAATCATAATATTTCACGAATCTTGAATGTAAAGAACGAAAAAATTATTCAGAAACAACCAAAACAAGATATGAGAAAATGAACTAAATGAATTTGAAAGAATTGTGAAGTTGTAAAAAGTAAACTTTATGGAATCGAAATTGCATAAATGAAGATTCTTAGAAATTGTGATAAAGTTACAGAAAAGAAGTTTCTAAAAATTAGTTTGAGGATAAAAAATAGACGGATATCATGAAAACTAGTGTAAACTAAGTTTCTGATATTAAAATGGAAAAGATGAAAAATAATTATAAGACTAGACACATTATATAGCAAAAAAAATGACTTATATTAACAGGTAAATAGGACAGTGACCTCCTAATATCGGTACAAATAGAATCTAAGAGAATATTTTTGATGGATGCTATAACGGAAACGAGATAACAATACAAACTACAATAAGATACAATTATAGACAGTTGCAGAAATTGTCAGACTCTGGTCCTTATAATTGGTTCAATTGGGAAAATATTATCCGAAGAAAGTACGAGTACTTCCTGCAAGCTTAATGGTCGGTTTTCCAGGAAAGGGTTTACATGTTCTCACTTTTCGTTTCCTGAACTAGTCGACACTGTTGATTTGTTTCATTCTTAAACTTCGGTATCCACCAAATCACTCGAAGTATTATACTGATGATGATACAAGATTTTCCAAATAAACATAAAAATAAAAAGTAGTATTTGGTTCGATTTAAAGTAAACTTGAAAGACGTCATTTCGTTTTGTGAAGAGAGAGAGTCTCTGAGGATCGGTTGGTGACTCAGTCATTAATCGCAAAAAAAATATTCAATCTTCTCGATCTTCTCAGGTGGTATCGTCAATCGAAACAAGTTCAGGTGTTTTCTCGCTTTTTAATCATTATATATCTGGTTTAAGTTTTTTCAACGGTTTAAATCATGGTTTTAAATGACACACCTGAAAACCCAAATAGGGTTTCACCTGTTGTCGATATTTCAAAAATTTCTGAAGAACTACCAACGATTTCTTTCCTTTGTGATCTTGATGGTGAAAGATATGCTCAATGGAGATTTTCTTTTATTGGTCGTTTGGATTTTCTCAAGATTAAATTTGTTGATGCGGTAAAAAATTTAAGAAATCAGTGGAAATTAACTGGATCTTTTCTTTTAATTCCCTTGGGAAGAGGTTTCTTTACCATCAAATTGGATAATGAAGTAGATAAGCAATATGTTAATAATGGAAAATGGGAGGTTGTTGATCAGTTTCTTATGATTCATAAATAGGTGCCAAATTTTAGGCTAGAGAATCAAAAAATTTCGACTGCAATGCTATGGGTTCAATTTCCAGGTATCATCTTAGAATACTGGGATGAGGCAACTCTTTTTAAAAAAGAAGGTTATTGGAAATCCAATTAAGGTTGATAATGCAACACTTAACTATGCAAGTGGATATGTAGCAAAAGTACTCATTGAAATTGATTTATCTAAACCAATTCCAAATAAACTTTGGATTATCACAAAGTATGGTTCCTTTTCTCAAGGAGTTCTTCTACCTAATTTACCTAAATTTTGTAGTAGTTGCAAAATTGTGGGTCATTTTCTTTCAGAATGCAAGTTTAATCAACATCAGCAGGAAGCTCCATCTCAAGTAAGTGCCACACAGAAAGTTGCAGAAAATAAGGAGCAACAGAGTACTAAATCACCTCCCAAAATTATGGTGCCTTTGGATATTTGTAATACACCAACAACTCAAGTTTAAATCAATAAGGAAGTCATTGTTGAAACTTCTGAGATTTCTCACAATACTGGTAGTAGATTCAGTCCTCTTATGGAGATGGAAAAGGGTGTGGATACTAATGTTAATGAGGGAGTACCAAATGAGGTATATGCTTCTAAAATTCTTCAAATTATGGAAGACAATTCAGTGGAGAAGAGAGTAGTGACTTTTGTGGATGGGAGTACAGGGTTAGTTTCAGCAACAAAAGTGCCAGTTACTTCTTGGTTTAGGGATGTTCAGAAACCAGCTTCTTCATTAGTTCAAACTACAAGTAATACTGAAATTTCAAAAGAGGTAATTGGTTCAAAAGGTAACTCTCAAGTTCCAGCCAAATATAACTTTAGAAAAGCTCAAGGAAAAGGAGGCACAAAAGGCCTCCATTCCAATCCGTGAAAATACTTTTTTGGAATTTAAGGGGCCTTAGAAGACCTAGGGCTCAAAATAAACTTTGATCTTTAATTAACCAATTTAATCCTTCATTAGTTTTTGTAGATGAACCTAAAGTTTTTTGTAGTTATTCCTTTTGCAATAAATTGAATCTACCAGGTATGCAGTCCATGGTGATTCATAATTTAGTAGAAAATAAAAAATGGCAATTTATGGTTATTTTGGAATAAGAATTTACCAACTCCAACGGTCATTTCTATGTCAACCAAATGATCACAGTCAGTGTAGGTGATGTTCTTGTTTCTGGCATTCATGCTCAAGTGGGTGTTATGAAAAGAAGATTTTTATGGGATGAAATGGAAGTTATAAGTGTATTGAAGAAGCCTTGGTTAGCCATTGGTGATTTTAATGCTATCATTTCCTTGGATGAAAAATAAGAAGGTAGAAGTCCTAGTAGAAGAGCAATGATGGATTTTTCTAATTGTTTGGATAGTTGTGAACTACTACAAGCTCCCAAATTTGGATTGCAATTTTCTTGGTCCAATTGTCAGCAAGTTAGTAATCGAATATTATGTAACTTGGACAGAGTAGTTTTTAATCAAGCTTGGCTGCAAAAGTATAGTGATTGGGGTTACAAGGTTGGTTTGAGGGTAGCTTCTGATCATGATCCTCTATTAGGTGGTTGTGCTAACATTCCCAAACCTCTTAATGTGCCAAAGAAGTTTCAGAAAGTATGGTTATCTCATCCTCAATTTATGGAAGTTGTTCAAAACTGTTGATCTGAAATTGTCATAGGGGATCCAACTTTTGTGTTTCAAAGTAAGCTGAAAAAGTTAAAGAAAGTTCTTAATGATTGGAACTGGAGTGTTTTTGGAAATTTAAATGCTCAAATAAAAGAAGTTGAATTTCAAGTCAAAGATGCAATGCTTGAGTCAGATGCTAGTCCATTTGACATTAATGCTCTTAATACTCTTGTGGATGCTCAAAATAAGTATAATACTAAAGAAGTTCAGTTGAATACCTTATTGAAACAAAAAACAAGAATAAGATTGGTTAAGGAGGGTGCAACTAATACTAATTTTTTACATACAAGTTTAAAGATAAGACAAGGGAGAAATTTTATAAGTGAGCTTGAGGATGGTAATGACAACATTTTATCTGATCAAGGAAAGATAGTTGAAGCATTGGTTAAACATTATGAGCAAAAAATTTACATCTCAACCAGTTTTAATTGAAGATTCTTTACTCAATGCAATTCCATAAGTGTTCACTCAAGAAGATCAAGAAATGCTTGATAAACTTCCAGATGAAGAGGAAATTAGAACCACAATTTTCAATATGGATCTGATATCTCTCCAGGTTCATATGGTTTTTCAGGATGCTTCTACAGAGCTTGTTGGAACATAATTAATAAGGAAGTTGTGCATGCCATTCAGTTTTGCTGGAGTAGAAAATTCATTCCTAAAGGTTTGAATTCTAATTTCTTGTTTTTGCTGCCTAAAACTGAAGGTGCTAGATCTCTCATCAGTTCAGACCTATAGGTCTAAGCAATGTAAGCTACAAAATCTTTACAAAGATAGTTACAGCAAGATTAAGTACATTGTTTACAAAATTGATTTCTCCTCAACAAGCAGCTTATGTGAAAGGTAGATGCATACAAGAGAAAATATTATTAGCTTCAGATCTTGTTAATGAAATGAAGAAAAAGAGAAGGGGTGGAAATGTTGGTCTGAAGTTGGATATATCATAGGCATATGACTCAGTCAGTTGGGAGTTCTTGTTTAAAGTTTTCCAAAAATTTGGATTTTCAAGTGCTTGGTGTGATTGGTTGCATACTTTATTCAAATCAACAAAACTCACAGTTCTTGTAAATGGTGGACCCAGTGGTTTCTTCTCAGTAAGTAGAGGGTTGAGGCAAGGGGATCCTCTATTTACCATTTTATTTGTCATTATGGAGGAGGTTTTGAGTAGGAATTTATCTGAAATGGTTAACAAGAGAGCAATTCTTCCTATGGTTACAAGAAATGGTATAAGTCCATCTCACCTTTTGTTTGTAGATGATGTATTCATCTTTTTAAATGGTTCAAAGAAGAGCATAGAGAATTTATTAAAACTACTCAAAGATTACCAACTCAGTTCAGGGCAATGTGTAAATACAATGAAGAGTAAGTGCTTTGTGGATGGAACTTCAGATGTAAGGAAAAAACTAATCTGTGAACTACTTCAAATGGAGCTGAGTGTTTTTCCTGACGAATATCTAGGTGTTCTTCTTTGCAATGGTAGAGTTAAGTCTGCTACAGTTTGGCCAATGGTGGAGATGATGCAGAAGAAACTTGCATCCTGGAAAGGGAAACTCTTGTCCATTTCAAGAAAGATTGGTTTTAATCAAGTCATTACTTTGTAACATTCCTCTATACAACATGGCAATCTATAAATGGCCATCATTAGTCATCAAAACTTGTGAGAATATCAATAGAAATTTTCTTTGGTCTGGAGATAGTGAATCAAGGAAAACATGATTTTAGGCTGGAAAAAAGTATGTACTCCTTTTAAGGAATGAGGGTTGGGGATTCAGAGATTGGAAATTATTAATAGAGCATTCCTTATGAAGATGTTATGGAAAATTATGATTTATGAAGAAGACTGGGCTTTATTTTTTAAAGCTAAATACCAAGACCAAAATAATCAATGGATTTTGAAATGGAAACAATCTTCTGTCAGATCAGGTTTGTGTTGGGCATGGCAATCATTGCATGAGAACTTAAGATGGTGTGTTGGAAATGGAAGGAGGATTTTTATATGGTTTGATGTATGGATTGGTGATACTTCCTTAATCAATATATGTGGTTCCAATCAGTATGTTCAAGATAATATTCATTTGAAAGTAGCTAATCTCATCCACAATGGAAATTGGGCTATTCCTAACGAAGTTCAAAATATTCTTGCTGCTCTTAGTATGCCTGAAATTGGTGGTGGAAATGATGAGTTAATATGGAATGCTTCCATCTCAGGGGAAATTCTAGTTTCAGCCGCAGTTGAAAAAATGAATTGAAGGAAAGGAAGGTTCGATGGTCAAAGTACTTGTAGAATGCTTATCTTCACCCAAGTACTACTAGCAATGTCTGGAAATTACTTCATGGACTTTATATGGATGATATTAAAAAATTTAGCCATGGTTATGATATGGTATCCCAATGTTGTATATGTGGAAAAGCTGAAGTAATTGTGATTTTAGCTTGCATATTTGGAACTGGTTGGGTGCCATCTTCAACTTTGCAATTCCTACATCTTTTAAGGATGTTTGGAAAAGAGCAGCTCATAAAAGTCCTTTGGTTCAACAAGTCTGGATAATTGCAGCCTGTAGTACATTGAAGGAGTTGTGGTTCCATAAAAATAGAAGATTTTTTGACAATGTAAAGCCAAACATATCCTCCTTCAAATGTAGAAGATGGTGTTTGAAGGTGGTGTTTGAAGGTGGTATGAGACTTACATGGGAGAAATGGGATCAAGCTTATGATCTTCACTTAATATCATTCTTTAATCTGGGTACAAGAAAATCTAGAATTCAGTTCATTATACCCTGTTATTGGTCTGCTCCAGAATCTGATTTTACTCTATTTTGCTGTGATGGAGCTTCTCTTGGAAATCCAGGTGCAACTGAGTTAGGAATTTTTGTCAGAAATCAGGCATGTCAGGTAATGGGTGTTGTATCTGGAGGCTTAGGTTTTGCTACTAATTACATTGCAGAAGTTTATGCATTAGTGGTTGCTGCTGAATTGGCTGTTGAATGGGAGCTTCAGAAGATTATCATTCAGTCAGACTCCAAGACTGTGATAAATCAGTTTGCCTATAATCAAATTCCTTGGTTTATAAAGTTAAGATGGTATAATGCAGTCAGGAAGTTAACTGTTATCAAGTTTAATCACCGTTTCAGAGAGATTAATTTTTCTGCAGATTGTGCTGCTAAGAGAGGAGCAAGAATGTTAACTGGTGAAAGAAGTGTTTGTCTTGGTAGACCTATATGGCTGAGAAGAGTAGAGATGCCTGAGAAGAGCAGAGATTCAGCTAGTTGGGCTTTCATGGACTTGATTTTGTAAAAAAATTAGTGGATAGTTCTGGGCTGGGTTACTTTGTTATTTTTTACTTTCTTTCCTATTTTGTATATGTAACTTTCGATTTTTTTAATAAAATTTGAGTGATTCATAAAAAAAAAAAAAAAAAAAACAGAATCGATTTAAAGTGTGTTATAATTGTGCAAAAAAAAAAACTTCATGTTGTACAGTTTGAAGTTTAAAGCCTTAACCCTTATTAAAATTACACAATGAGAAATAGTTTTACAGCTGGATCATCCAATAATTGTTATTTACAAATAATCACGATCAGTTCCATAGTAGTGCATGTCCAAAGAGTCCGAAGTCCAAACCAGGTGAAGTGTGGTTTCCTCACCTTTGTCTTACTTCTAGTCTGTACATCTCCCCACATTAAAATGCGAGATGGTGATTAACACAGATTTTAACGGGGTTCGATAAAGCGTAAAAGAGTAAAGTCAGAGTAGGACCGGACGAAGTAAAATACCCGCGAACTTGACTAAATCGGTGAGAGCTCAGAACTTTCTTTTCTTTCTCTCTCGCTTTCTCTTTCTTTCTTCCTTGTTAGTTGCAGAACTTCGCAAGGGAAAAGAGAAGAGAAGGGAATTCATAAGAAATCTGGATCTAATTCCTGAAAAACAAGTTAGTAAATGGATCAGATACTGAACAAGGTAGGAAGCTACTGGTTAGGCAAGAAAGCCAACAAAGAAATCGATTCAGTTGGAGATGACATCACTGTAAGTCTCCTTTCCCGTTTCACTGGAGTTTTCATCCTCCACCTTTATCTTTATTTTGTATGTAGGAATTCCATTCCTTAAATCGTCTTACATGAGATTTGATAGTATAATTGTTAGTCTCTTCTTGATTAGGATTTGGTAATTACTTAGGACACTTGTGAACCAGATTAGATCTATGTGATCTTAAATTAGAAGCATATTGGTTGAATTCTTGAAGAGTGGAAATAGTGGATGAGATTTGTCCCCGTTGCTCAAATTGGTTTAAAACAAATTATGACCTAATTTTAGAAAAATTACAAATTTCTGCCTATTTTTGTGAAATTTACAAATTTCATACGTGCAAGAGATTTCTAAACGGCTAATGACGAATTGGCTGTGAATACATTGAGCGATGAAATAAGCAGAATGTTGACCTTTAGTGTACTAAAGCAGTCAGATTTTAAGGAAATATAGGAACTTGATGTGTAAATCTGTGAACGAACAAGTTGCAATTTTGGCTAAGACAATTAAGTAAAATATTTATTTATACTGAATAAAACGATGGTAGTGTAAAGGAGTAATATACTTAGAAGCTAGATGGTTATATACTGACAGACCCGGTAGAATGACTTGAGATGTACAGATGGATCTAGTGATGCACTAATATGTTATCCACATTCTTATTGTTGTTACATATGGTTGGCCATGGATTTATTTGAAAATTTGTTAATCATACTAATTATATCCCCTGTATCAGTCATTGTCAAGTACAATCGAGGGAAGCGCCAAATGGTTTGTCAATAAACTCAAAGGTGAATTCTCTTTCTACAATTCCTTTTCATATTAACTTTACAATGGGGCTCATTATAATGTTATTTAAGTTCTAAAGTTGTAAAGCTATGGTTGGATATCTTAAGTTGTGCTACATATAAGGTCTCGTTGTATCAAGTCATAAAGTCATTATAGACTCTCCTTGCAGTCTTGCAGAAACATATACATTAGCACTCTAACAAAATGTGACAACACTGATACAAGTGATGGTGGGGTAATTCATGATTATGAATATGATATTACATTCATAATATATTTTTCTCGTGTATCATGCAAACCATTTAGTTAAAGAGACGATCCAGTTAAGTGCCGATATATTGTCCATTTACGTGCAAATTGGAGGCTTTTTTGTTAATGGAATTTTCAAAATTAAGACGGAAATACTATTGGAGCAAGTGGTTTCTTCATTCTTTACAAGACTGTATAATCACTGGGATCTGTGCAGCATACATCAGTTTAGAAAGTTCAGTTTTCACGAACAAGTTCTGATGACTGGAATATCTTCATGATGTCAACGTAATTCTTGAAACTAGTTGCTACTCACAATAAGCAGAGTGTCATTTGAATGAATGAAACTGGACCTTTTTATATGGCCTGAATCGTACTGTTTTTTTAGGTTAGCATTGTCATTTTGGTTTAAGCTGTGAAGCCTTAGCTTTCACTTTACAATTGTTTACTTACAATTACAAATAAGATTTGAGGTTTCTCGGACTGAGAGGGAATCTGGGTGTTCGCAGGAAAAATGCAGAAGCCACTACCAGAGCTATTAAAAGAGTATGACTTGCCAGTGGGCATCTTTCCTCGAGATGCGACCAACTACGAGTTCAATGAAGAGACAGGTAAGTTAATCGTATACATTCCCGCTATTTGTGAAGTCGGTTACAAGGATTCATCATGCTTGCGTTTCTCTACTACTGTGACTGGGTATTTGGAGAAAGGAAAGTTAGCTGACATTGAGGGAATAAAAACAAAGGTAATGATTTGGGCAAAGGTAACTACCATCTCAACCGAAGGCACAAAGGTTTATTTCACTGCGGGTCTGAAAAAGAGCAGGGGTAGAGATGCATACGAAGTCCTTAGGGATGGATTTACCATCGACAAGTTCTAAGGTGGTTGTTTGATCCCTTGAACTTGTAGAGAATTATAAAATATCAGCAGCTTTAAGATAATTATGAACCCTTGTTGCACTGATTTCCATTCAAGAGTCTGTAAGTAAGTACCTAAAGAAAACCTGTGTAGGAATTGTTCTGTTCGATTGTTGCATGTTAGCTGTAAATCTTATTTTTCACACAAAATCTGTGCAGTTTTTTCTGAAATTTTCAGTGTGGAAACTTCCTGTTAGAGATAATTCAATCAGAATACATATAAATTTGCATAGGTCAAAATTGTTTCAGAAAACCCCTAAGAACTTTTAGACACTGAATTACTTTCAAAAGAAACACACTGAAGATTAAAACCCTCAAACGTCTTCGTTGTTTTTCTTCTCGCCGCCATCATTATCGACTTTCTTCCTTTTCCTTGTTCATCATCTTGAATTTTAAAACTGCTTCTTGCATACTTAGATACCGAGCCAATATTTTCGATTCCAACTGCTGTCTCTTCTTCTTCTTCTTTTCGTCCACCTCCTTATTAAGCCGGTAAATCTTTATGATTAAATCAGCACATCCAATAAAACTAACTGTTTAGCTCAATTGTTTACCACAATTGTTTCAAGATCCCTGTCAATCTGTTCGTTTAGCTCAGCTAAGGCTGCGGCTACGATTTCGTCTTCTACCTTTCCCATTATAATTTCGTCTTCTAGGTTTCCCACCGCAATTTTACAGGAGATGAGACAAGACGCTCTCGTATTTATTTATGCAAGAAAAGAAGAAAAAGAAACTTCAGGTGAAAAAAAAGATGCACCAGCCGGAAATCGAACCCGGGTCTGTACCGTGGCAGGGTACTAATTCTACCACTAGACCACCGGTGCTTTGTTGAAAGAAGTCGTCATGCAAATATTGTCAGTGGATACTAAATACCCAGCGTTCTGTGAACAAATATAACTGGGTTCGGTGGATGTCGTGTCGCTGCATCAAAATTGACAGATGGAATTATTTTTTATTTTGTTGATTGACAGATGGACATTTCAAACCGAGGTGTTGTTATTTTTAAAACCAAATCAGTTGGAAACTTCAGTTTAGTTTCTGTCCATCTCCAGAATCTTGAGTGTTTGAAGGCTCTCAAACAAAATAGAAACATGACAAAGAAACTGGAATCGCCCAGCACTTCAGCTACTGACATGGATTACTCTTCAAACTCGGTTATTACTTTCTACTTTCACTCTCACTTTTTATTTACTTTTACATTATTATTCTTTATTAGATTTTAAAATGTGAAGTTCATTTCTTTTTATTTCTTTTCTTGTGTTGCTTAAGATTTGTTTATTCTGCCGATTTATCTTTACTGTAGCCATGTTTTATGAGAGCATGCATTTTTATATCACATCGGCAGAGCATATTGTACCATGCATTAGAGTTAGATGACTATCAACTGTGTATTCTGTGCCTGGTTAAGTAACAAGATATGTTGGGTCGTCTTAGGAAGAGTATCTGGTTGAAGGATTTGAAATTTATGTCTGAGTAGGTTTCTGAACATACATGCATACACAACTGGGGATTCAGAAAGACCAGTAGAAAATCTTGTTACTTAGTGTTGGTTTGCTCAGCACATCACAGTATGCACCCACCAACTTGATCTGGTTGTAAATTGATCTAATCACTCTAATCTGAATTACGGGTTGTCACTTGTTGTTGTTGAGCAGGTAGTTGCTTATCCTATGAAGAATAAATCAAGGTCAGTTTATGTTCTGGTACCAACATTTCCTGCACATTGTTTGTTTTTAATTGTCTTAATTTGAGAGGAAATGTTGTCTGCAGCAGAACTAGATCGGTGAACAATATTTATAGGCCTAAATCAATAGCCCAAGAGCAAGCTGAAGAAATCCAATGGAGTTTAAGTCAGAGATATCCAAGCTTCATTAAAGTTATGCGCCAGTCACAAGTTAGTGGGGGTCCATGGATGGTAATCCCAGTTTTCCATTTATCTAGTGAATATTTGGATTTCAGAACCAAGTTACGGTGTTGGTGATTCTCATGATATTGTCTTGAATGTTTTATTAACAGAAAATTCTGAGGAACTTCTGCTATTCCAACTTACCTAGAGAAAAGGTTGATCTTACTTTGTTGGTTGAGGATGGGGATGAGTTCATTGTAAGATTCTATCCGCGGATGTTCACCCTAAGTGGTGGATGGGATCATTTTGCCACTGCAAACATGCTAATTGCAGGAGATGTCTTAGTTTTCCAGTTAGTCAAGGCTACCAAATTCAAGGTGATTATTATTTGATTTTGGGTGATTTTTGTTGTAGTAGCTTGTTTTATGAATTTGAGTTTATAGTGATCACAATGCGAAGACATATTTTTCACAGTATGTTGGTATCCATATGCAACATTGTGGATATATGTCAGAAAAATGTGCTCCAGCCCTTGTTAAACTTGCATACTTGTCCATCTTTTAGATTATTTATAGCAAGCGGTTATCAGCACCTTTTCAGTAACATTCACTATTTTATAGGTTTATATTGTAAGAGGAAACGGTTCGATGGATGTTGATGTTGCTCTTGACCCTTTGGAGTCCCCTCTTCCTGCAAAAGAAAATGACTTAGGTATTTTCTATGAGGCTTCTCATTCTTCTTTTATTTCTTTTATTTTTCAAATACCACAATTCTAAGAGGCTTAACCCGTTCTCTTTCTGCATTTAAAATTTGAAGAAGATGATGTATATATCAAGGACATGATGCCAATTCAAATGTATACACGAAAACGAGTGAAGTCTCATCCTTCAGTTTCTCTTCTCAATGATGCTAAAATGTGTGTGCTTGCTCTGGAACCACCACCTATGGACCATAATAATGAAGTGGTAGATGATTCAGAAGTTTTGAAAGGCATGAAACTTTCAGACTCAATTATTGAGTTTCAGGACGTTGGGAGTTTTGGAGATTCCGCATAGCAGTGAACGGTTTGATTACTGATTCTGAGATACCTGAATATGTTCGAACCAAATACTACGAGCTTTGCTGCAGTCAAAAAGCTTTCCTTCATAAACATCTCGCGCCCAGGCTGAACAGTAAATTAGTCGCAGGAATCATTTCTGAAACAGTCAATATAGCTGATGCCATCAGAACAAGTACACTCGACACCCCAAAGGATGAATTTGAAACATGGGCAAGGGGTTTAGAAGCATTTGGACAACTTGGAATGAATGTCGGGTTCTTGGTTTCCCGTCTCAACAGACTCATGAAACTAGCCTTTGATTCAGAACAAGCATTTGAATATAAGAGGTATCGTGACATTATGAGTAGAAAGACTCAGGTAGATGAGGAGATAACAAGTCTGGAAATGAAAATTCTGTACCTGAAAAATGACTCCAGAAGGCTAGAGAAAGATATAAAATGTCTGGAACTGGAAGCATATATTGACATTCAAGAAAGAGGCTGCCTCTCCTTGGTGATTCAGTCTCTTAAGAAATCGTCTCTTTTTGCTGTCACTATCTTGTATATGTGCTCGTGCTGTATGGGTTTTTTGTGCAATGAATACACTTTTTTGAAGGTCTTTTGTGTAAGGATGTCATTAGCTGAAACTTCAGCAAAAGAATAATGGCATACAAAAATTCACCATCCGGGAATCGAACCCGGGTCTGTACCGTGGCAGGGTACTATTCTACCACTAGACCACTGGTGCTTTGTTGATAAAGTCGGCCCTCATAAATAAGAACTTCTTTTATTTATACTTCCAGTTTTTTTATCAACACGTGGCATTACCATTCGACAAATGTGGCATTTTTAGCCATGGAACGGGCTGAGGTATTACAAATGTAAGCTTCCGATAGTCGGGCCATTATGACTTCACTTCACTCCGCAAGTTCCAAAAATCTGAACGGAAAAACCCGAAGGAAAAACAGTATGGAAGGCAAGCAGAAAATTCCCAAAGGCAGGTTTCTCAAGAGAATGACTAGAAGTTCAACTAAGGAAACGGATTCTTCTCTCACTAAGGTTGTCCCTCAACAGGTGGTTCACAATCCTACAAAGGAAAAGAAGAGAACAAGGTCAGTTATCAGATTTTGTTTTTGCATGATTGATGTTTTCTGTTTTTATGGTAGCAACGTTGTCTATGTGACACCTGAAGTGCATGCAGATCAAAGACATTGTTAACCGCCACTGAAGATCATCGTAATAAATCATTAGCCCAAGTGGGAGCTGAAGAAATCCAATCGAGTTTGAATCCGAAATACCCTAGCTTCATCAAAATCATGCTCCCCTCGCATGTTAGTAATGGGTTTTGGCTGGTAATAATCACCCCATTTTTCTGTTTATCATGTAAGCATTTAGGGTTCAGTACAAACTATGGTGTTAGAGTTAGACTGTCAAGTTTCTTCTCTGTTAACAGGGACTTCCTGCAACATTTTGCTCTTTGAATCTACCGAAAGAGGACTTTGATTTAACTTTGTTGGATGAAGATGGGGAAGAGCACACTGTAAAATGTCTTCCTCGGAAGTTTGGACTAAGTGGTGGATGGGGAACATTTTCCAGGGTACACAAGTTGGCTGCAGGAGATGCTGTGGTCTTCCAGTTAGTTGAGGCTACCAAATTCAAGGTGATCACTATTCGGTTTGGCATTCAGTGATTTTAGAGCAAATGGTTTAACATTTTTAAGTTTCATTTTTGTTCAATTTATAGGTTTACATAGTAAGAGGAACACGCGGTTTGGCATGTGATATTCCGGAAGAAGGGAGTGACATTGCAGGTAATTTTATGCCTTCCCTCATTAAGCTGAGTCTGTCTGTCTGATTGTTTCTAGTCTTGCAATCTCTTGTGATTCTAAGTTTCTTTACTGCCTTTGTTAATGGATTTCAAACTGAGAAGACCACTCAGATGCTAAGGAAAGAAATAAACGCAAGCGCGTATCATCTCATCCTACAGTCCCTCTACCTGGTGAAGATCAGGATAGTGTTCTCTCATTACCTGAAGATTGTAATGAAATGGAGATGACTAAAAGACGTGGACAGAAACAAATTAAGTCTGATCCTTCAGTCCCTCTTCATGGCGAGGATCGAGATGTTACTCTTCCACTAGAAAGTTCGATACAGCCAGACGACAATGGTAATAATGAAGTGGAAATTGATCTAAATATTATGCTTTCACCAGAAAGTTCGAGACAGCCAGAAGGCCGTAGTGATGAAGAGGTAATTGATCGAAATATTACGCTTCTACTAGCAAGTTCGAGGCAGCTAGATGACCATAGTAGTGAAGAGGTAATTGATTCAGAAGTTTTGGAACGTATAAAATTTTCCGACTCCACTTTTGAGGTTCAGGATGTTACTAATTTAGAAAGTTTCACCATAGTAGTCAACGGTTTGATTATAGATTCCGAGATATCTGCAAATGTTAGAACTAAGTACTACGAGCTCTGCTGCAGTCAGAAAACTCATCTTCATAGACATCTTATACAAGGGATGAACAGTAAATTAGTTGCAGGTATGATTTGTGAGACAGTGAATATTGCCGATGCCATCAGGGGAAGTAAGCTTAGTACTCCTAAGGATGAATATAAAGCATGGCAGAAGAGCTTAATTGGATTTAAACATCTAGGAATGAACGTTGAGTTCTTACTTTCTCGGTTAGACATGCTTCTGAAACTAGCCTTGGAATCAGAACATGCACTCGAGTACAACGAACAGGATCGTGCCAAAGAGGAGGAGTTATCAACTCTTGAAAAGAGAATTCTTGAACTCAGAAATGAGTCCACAAGGCTCGAGAAAGAAGTAGAAACTTTAAAAGTCAATGCAGAGAAGCATGAGGCATTCCATAATGTGGTAAATTCTCCTTGGTGATTCGGTATGAATGAGGGGCGGAAGGAAGATTCTTGGTTGTTTCTTGGTTGTCTGTGTTTGAATGTACAATTTTTTTAACCGTGGAGTATGTACTCTAGTTGGCCTACCTCTGTTCAGCATCTCCTCTATAAGTAGTTAAAGACGTGCTGATTGTTGTCAAGCGTCTGTGATTACACATAACTCGTTTAATATTAAGGTGTTGTCTGTTTACCTATTATAATTGTCTCTAACCTTTATCATCCAACGTCTTAGAAGCCGCTTGAGTGGGAAGTCATCCCGCAGAGTCGTGCGGGATAGCATTTGTCAATGCAATTAGAGCCATACTATTCAATTAGCAAGGTTCCATTGCAAAGGAGTGCACATTGATTCCGACGGTGAATAATAATCATATAAAAGAGACTAAGAGTACTATTTCAGTTGCTTTACACCTTCATTTCATCTCAAAACTCTCGTAGATTATTTATTTCGAAAAAGAGAAATATATAGTGCAAAAGCGAATTAGAACCTAAAGATAGGTGGTAGTCTAAATCTTGTTGCATCGTAAAGTGTATACACTAGACGGACACTGCTGCAGTTGTTAAAAGGCCATGATGCTTTAGAAGTGCCTCAGGAGATGGTTCACGCCCTCGGAACTGAACAAAAACCTGCGAGAAAAAGGAATGATGAAAACCAGTTGCAATACATACAGTGTGTATCTGTTTATTGCTTAGTCTACTGGAACTAACCTCAAGTGCCGGTTTTCCACCTCCAAGAGCAAGAACCGTGTCATGAAACTTGTGCCCAATCTCTTTGACAGCCTGTTGTAAGGTTTTTTTTACAATGAAACATAAGTTATGTTATTCATCATCTTATACTCCCAGTAAGATGGGCGTAATTGGTTTACAGCACCGAACAATCACATAAGGTCCTTCCACACAAACTGATTTCGAGACAGTTGTAACAACAATAGCAATAAGAGGTGAATAATTTTCATTCACAAAGGCGATTCTAAACCATGGCACTGATAAGAACTCTATTGATCATGCAAGTTTAAACTCACTTACGTACCTTTTCATTATCCAGCCCAGCATCCTCAAATGCGGAGAAAGCATCAGCTGATAACACCTCAGCCCACTGTAAAAATTTGATCAATACAAGTAAGCTTTAGATAACCTTGAAATGCACATTACATAGCCTGAAATTCGATTGTAAAACAATGAAAAGAATGAGTCTGAGCAGAACAAAAGGAAAGTTACCATGTAACCGTAGTATCCTGCTGCATATCCACCTAACATGTCCAAAAATATAAGTTACTAAAGGCGGTTACATAACGCAGTTAAGGCAATGAACTGAAATGATTTACCTTCTGAACCTGCAAAAATATGATCGAAAGCACAAAGGAACCTATTTTCTGGCAGTGGTGTGAGAACTTGAGTTTTTTCGCTCATTCTGCGATAAACATCAAAAATGGACTCTGAACCACCAGGAATGTACTTCCCATGCAGCTCCAAATCAGTACTCGCAAATAATATCTGCGAAACAATGAATAACGTAAAATAAATTTACACATCTCTTCATATATGATATATATAAACATATGCAACGTTATCAGAATTCTTTCCCTAAATTGTTCATGAGCCAATCTTACAATTTTACCACCAACAGGTTCCCCAGACATACATAAACCACAAAGTTCCCTCCATCTTCAACAAGTGCTTATTTCATTTGGATCTTTTTGTCTTATACTATCTCTTTGGGTCCATATATAGGCCTGAACAACATGCTTATTTTTTGGGTCCATATAATATTGTTTCAAAACTCTAAATTGTGTAAACAACTAAATCAATAGATCACCTCAAAGACCTCATCTGTGCCAAAGAAGATCTAGGCCCCTGTAAAAATGTAAGTATGCATCAAATTATTCAGCACCAACTAACCTGGCGAAGGTTTAGTGAGCCTGCACGGAATGTCTTTGCTGCAAGGAGTTTCAAATAAACTTCATCCGGGAGCGTCTCTCCAGTTTCATAGTGTTTTGCAATGCTCAACAAAGTATTCCTGTAGGCACCAGGTAAAGGTAATCGTAAAGAACGAAGTGGCATATAACCAGCAGACCTGCTGGCAACTTGAATGAAATAGAAGAAAAAAAAACTGCAATAAATCATGAAAGCATAGTGGGTGCCGTCACTAATTAGAAAGGTAGTACATACGAATGTTAGATCTCAGTGTATTATGGTTCAAATTTTGTTGCCCAACTTTAGAAATGAAGTAATGCTCGTTGTATCTAAAACCATTAACTGTAATCTCATAAATATTATAGTGGGTTAGTGAGAACGACTTCAACGATTTACTCTCACCTCTGGTAACACCAATTCTCCATGAACTGAGAAGGCAATTTAACAGCGTCCCTTTCTATACCCCGAATACCAGAAACCAGACTCTCGTCTTCCTTGGTGAGCATATGTTGTAATGCATGGCCAAATTCATGAAAAACAGTCTCAACCTGCATTTATTCAATCCAAATACATTTTATTGTCCGCTACAATATATGGATCAGTCCTAGGGAACCTTCTGACAAAAGTTTAGGATAATACGCATTCATATTTCAACACTCTATTCATTCAATTTCTGACACCACCGTTTGCGTGACAAGGGCATTTGCAAGAACCAGATGCAGCTTAGCCTTTTGAATTAACTAAACCCTGACTGCAATATAGCTGTAGGGTTACACGAAATCTAAGTTTGCTTCCGATGTGAGTTACATTAGATTTTAGCAGTCTCATTGCCTGCCACCGTGATTTCTGAGTCTGGATTCTGGAAGAAAAATAAAGTAATTAAATTGGTTGATTGAATATTACCTCACGGAATGTCATAAGGCTTGGCTTATCCCCTACTGGTGGTGATTGATTGCACACCACATAAGCAACAGGCAATCTAGCAGAGGCACCGTCACATGCAAGAGCACGACTTCGTGCAACAGCAGCACCCATCCATGCCCCTCCCTGTTTTTCAGATGGACGAAAATATGGATCGAAGTATGCAACAGAATTGCCAAAGGAATCTTTCACCCGGTAAAATCTAACATCATCGTTCCATACCTGGACAAAAGTAAGTTAGAAGTGGACAAATAATTGGTGTTAGAGTAAACAAAGTGGACAGCAAATGAAAGTGGGAACAAGATATTACTGGAGCTAGGCCATCGGCTGCCTCAATATCAATTTCGAATAGTCTCTTTACAAGACCGAAAAGACCATCCATAACCTTTGGCAAGGAAAAGTACGAGCGCAACTCTTCCTGCAAAGTACAACAACAGGTTAAGGTAAATACTCCTGCACAAAGTCACCATATAGCAAATATAACTTGTCAGCATGAATACAGTGTACTTTGATCTTCCAGTTTATCATTCAAGCAAAAAATAAAGAGTTTATAAAGAGGCTATTCAGGGAGGAACACAATTGAAATTCTTGAGAAACGGTGAAAGCATTATTATTCGAGTTATTTGGTGCATTATTTTGGAGTGCTTAGGATAACATCACACTAATCTATATGTATTTGTTGTGGATTTCTGCAGTCTGTCTTGAGTAAACCATGCAGATCTTTCTGTGCCACCAATATTGGGTTTCAGATTAACTTTGATATCGAGGTTAATTGTCACAGAACTTGGAGTAGGAGAACGAAATCCACCATAAGCAAGTGAGATAATCGGTTTCTTAATAAAAATCAAATGCAGATTTCCAGTGTTCTGTTATATTTGTTTATTGATAAAAAAGCTCAAAAGTGAAAGACTGACTCCCAAATTCTATAATCAGTATTCCTGCGATATAGACCTGTAAAGAGCAAACGCAATCCTTAAGCAGCTTAGGATGATCTAGATGTAGTTAACTGTGCCATTAAAAAAAAGAAGACATATGCATGTTGTATTACTTGAATGAAATTCCGAGAACATCTATTGGCACCACTTCAACTTATAGTACAAATTCTTCTCATATTGTAAGAAAGCCAAACAGAGTGCTGAGTTTCTAATTAAAATGGCGAACCCATCAAGCTTACCTCTTTTATGTCATACTTCGACTCGCGCAGTCTCTCACCCCAAAAGCTAATATCCCAGTCACACAAATCACTGGCTTCTACAGCACCCTGCTCTCGCGAGAATTTCTTAAGGTCTTCCATATCTACAACGAGTTTAAAGAATATATATACACTTGGTTAAGCCTTTGTCCACTTTACGAAAACTTACAGTTCAATCTTCATAATAAGGTTACTTCGATAGTACTCTTTGAGTCTTTGACTACTAAATTTCGCATCACATAATTCAGGCCTTGAAGCCCAACACTATTAGCACAAAAGGAACCAATAGTCTCATGCAACTGCCAAACTAAGATACAACAGACAAAACCATATAAAACCGGCTGCAATCTACAATCCTCAATTTTGAAGAATTAACAAGTAAAATAAGCAAGTGATGCTACCTTGTACTGCAGCATTCCATGAAGCAGTCCGGATCTTTTCTAGGAATTCTTCTGCTTTGTCAACAGTAGCCATTCTCATTGCCATGCTAACCTGAAGAGAAAATTAATGTGTTGGTTTAACATTCTGAAAATGAAGTGTCCTCAATGACAGATAACAAATCATACCTCTGCATAGTTGTTGTAACCAAGAAGCTTAGCCTTCTCCAACCTGAGCTTCAGAATTTCGTCAATAATTGGGGAATTGTCCAGATCTCCATCAGAGGCACTGAGTTATATGGGCTCAATAGACTTCCTCACGCAAAGAACGATTCCGCGAGTGGCGCATAACTGATTGAAAACTTGGACGATCTAATGTTATCATCCATGGACCATCTTCAGCAGTGGCTATTTCATGCCCCTAATGAGAGAGAAATACTTAACTGATGCCAGAAATTCAAAATAAGAAAACAACTAAAAGGGAAAGTCCGTAAGAAAGTTAGCACTTCAACACACCTTGGTGGCTGCTATTTGTGCAGCTAGCGCAAGTGCTGAAGCAGGCAATCCATCGATATCTTTTTTACCCGTAATCAACTTTTCAAATTTTTTGGTGGAATCCATAACGTTCTCCATAAACTTCTTGCCACACTTCTCTAACTCCTGTTGCACTATATTAAACTGTTCTCTTTTATCATCTTCAAGCGACACACCATTAAGAACAGCCTCTTTTATTTTCCATTGGACGATACGTTTACGAGAATCGCTCAAAGTCTGCCAATCAGACGACTCCTGGATGGCCTTGAACGCATTGTAAATGGGTTTGCTTTGTCCCAGTCTAAGCAGAAACTTAACTTTCTCTGGCTGCAAAACATATAGGTATATAAAAACATAAATCAGATACTGCATGCCTAATTTCACTAACTATTCATGCTGCATAAAGTTGAAGAATCTTAGCAAAATATTAATATAGCACCTGAACTTCATCTATAGCGGAGCGAAGATCAGCGGAATCTTTAACATTCTGAAGATGATCAATGATCCCCCATACTAGTTGTAGTCGATCCAAACTCTTCTCCAATGGATCAACTAATTTAGACCATGTTGGTTCTACTGATTTCTCTAATACACCCAAATCATTCTCGAGTTGTTTCAATAAAGTTTTAATGCCAGGCCGAACATGTTTGGGTTCAACAACATCAAAAGGAGGGAAAACAAAATCCTGCAGTAAAGGATTATTTTTAAGCTCCAAATTTTCTTCTTTCGAAATCATTATAGTAAAGAAGAACAGATGTAGAAAAATAATGTATGGCTGAATTCAATAAATACAAGAAGAAGATGCAGAAGAAACGGGAATTTTAATAGATGTTCAAAGTATAAATATATATAGACATAATTTTGAAAGAAGTTCACCGCTGAAAGAACTCCTATCTTAGTAGAATATTAAGAATCCTAGAAAAGGTATTTATATAATCCTGAAGTAGTTGTGGTAGTTATATGTTAAGAGAGTCTTGACAATGCTCTCAGATACTCATACATCAAGAGAAGTAAAGAAATTTGTACCTTTGATTTGAGCTTCCAAATCCTCTTTGAAATCCTTTGAAGAAATAGCAACAACCTTCTTCCCTTCCATCAACATAAGGGGTTGAAACATTAGGGAGAAATCTTCCGTATGAGCTTTCATTGCGGACAGAGAAGATCAATCCACTCCGCCCCTTATATTTTTGAGTATTTTTGTTCATTGAGGAAATCGGGGGTGGAAAAGTCAGTGTTGGAAACAATCAATTGAGACCCATCCCTCGAAATACATTTAGAGAGAAGAGAATCCTCCCAGCCATGACTGGTTTGGAAGTTGGAACATGGAAGAACACTGACGAGAAAAACCCTGAGCGACACCATCGCCTGGTCAACTTTGGCTGTCTCGGGTCAAGTGGTTGAGGCTAATCCTTTGCTCTTTGTAGCGCTTGTTGCGTCCTCTTTGCTTTTCCCTAAAAAGAAACAAAAAAAACGAAGGCTATTATTGGGGCGTCACACCCCAATAGAGGAGCTTCACTTGGATTTTTACAGGAATGTATTGAATCAGAATTTATCTAAATAAAATTAGATATTAGTTTTCCCGGAATCTAGTGGATTTATAATGTTTCTTAAAGAATCTATAAGATTATTATAGATACATGATTCTGGATTATAATGGATTGTCTTAGGAGTAGTTTGCTTTTTAAAAATTGAAGTATATTACCAATTATTAATATATTTGAAAAACCAAGGCCATTATGATTCCCTTAAAAAAAAATATCCAAAAGTGGGGGTGGTGGTGGGCGGTGGTGGTTGGTATGTGTGGTGGTGGCGGTGGCGGTGATGTTGGTGGGCGTGGGCGGTGGTGGTTGGTGTGTGGCGGTGATGGTGGTGGAGGAAAAATTGTTGGTGATGGAGGCGGTGGTCGATGGTGGTGGTTGTGCTTGGGTTGGTTTGTGGTGTATGGTGGTGGTGGTTTGTAGTGGTGGTGGTGGAAACATATAACATGTTGTGATAAAAAATAAATGTCCATAAGAATCCATGAAACTCTTGTGGTTTGGGTTAAGATTGATATGAGATAATAACATACATATTTTGCCTACAAATATCCAAAAGAATCCATATATATCTTGTCCCTTAACTATCCTAAGAAATCTTAAATAAATTGAATACCTAGGATATTTGTGGAATCTAAAACAATCCTAATTGAATACCATGGATAGTTAATGATTCCTTACACATCTTAATTGAATACCTAGGAGTTTTTAGGATTGTTAAATATCCATATAAATCCTAATCCAATACACCCCTATTAATGTCCAAAAAAGTGGTTATGGAATATCCTAACACATATACAAAATGTCTAGATTACCCTTCAACTAAAATAAAAATTTAAAAACCGTAGAAGTGATTTTACGTCCAGGTTTGGATTAATTCCAACCGTAGAATTTTATTTGCATATAGTTTTACGTCCAGGTTTGGATTAGTTTCAACCGTAGAAGTGATTTTACGTCTAGGTTTCTTTTAATTCCAACTGTAGCATCCGATTTTACGTCCAGGTTTGGATTATTCCAACCGTAGAAGTGATTTTACGTCCAGGTTTGGATTAATTTCAATCGTAGAATTTTATTTGCATGTAGTTTTACGTCCAGGTTTGAATTAGTTCCAACAGTAGAAGCTCATTTTACGTCCAGGTTCCTTTTAATTCCAGCCGTAGAATGTGATTTTACGTCCAGGTTCCTTTTAATTCCAACCGTAGAAGTGATTTTACATCCAGGTTTGGATTATTTCCAACTGTAGAAGTGATTATACGTCCAGGTTTGGATTATTTCCAACCATAAAAGTTCATTTTACGACCAATTTTTCTTCCCACAAAAACTTCGTCTCAGAATTCACCGAGTATACAACAAAATTCATTAATTTAATTTGTATCTAATTAAATTAAATTAAAATTAACTAAATAAGGGTTGTTTAGTCATTACAAAATTATTAGAGATAAGGGGTTTTTGATATTACTTATGGGTGACCCGTTTTTGTCCTATTAGGTGATGCCCCTCTAATGGAATGTGACGCCCCAATAATAGCCTTCTAAAAATAAGAAAGATTTCTCCTTTTGGATTTGGTTATTGCTTATTTCACTCCTCATAATGCCCAAATCATTCAAAGCGTCAAAAGACTCAAAACAGATTAATCTGGCCATTTTTTTAAAATGGTCTATTCCCTGTCAAAACAACTTGTAAGCTTTTGTCGGTTAATATGAGTTTATTCATAACTCTCAAAATCAAAACCTTATATACAAGTCTCTTTGAAAGCTTCCAGCGCTTCCCAAGGTACAGTTATTTGCTTGGACATGCTATGTGGTATAATAACTCTCATGATGTGAATTGTAATTTGTGTGGTACTGTGGTGCCTAAAACCCCTGAGCATTTCATCTTATATTGTCCTTTTTCTCAGGTTGTTTGGTCATTAACCCTTTTTACAATGAAGTTGCACAGGTTAGAGATTCTTTTATAAATCTAAAAGAATGGGTTGGACATTGGTTATCCTACGATGCCCTTAAAGATAAAGTTATTGTTATGTTTTCAATTGCTTGGAGTTTATGGAAGGATATATGTTTCTTAGTTTTCCAGGGAAAATTTTTAAATCCTAGCACTATTGCGAGACTAGCTCTTAAGCTTGTGACTGACACAAAATCCTATCTTAGAACTAAACATCTTGTTTACATACCTGCTAACGAACCTTCAGTTAGTAATGACCTTAATTATTTAGTTTCTTCTTTGCCAGATGATTGTATTATTATTTACAATGATGCATCTTTTGACATTAATATTAATATATCGGGATCTGGTTTGATTATGAATGATACGTCAGGTAACTACATTGGATGCAAAACCATCCCAAGAGTAGCTAGGAATGTTGAAGAAGCTAAATGCTTGACCTTACTGGAAGCTTGTATTTGGGCGAAAGCAAGAAAGCAAGAGGAAAATATGCTTCATCAGCGATGCTCAATTAGTAGTAGGTTCTTTCAATTCCAATAATAACCCGTTGTTATGATATAATATAACACTATTTTAGATGATTGCAAGTTAATCCAATCCACTTTTTCATTTTCTGGAGTTGAGTTTCGTAAAAGAATTCTCGATACCATGGAAATATAACAGCTAAGCATTGTAATAAATTTAGAGTACTGAGAGAATGGTGGGGTATCATCTCAACTTTCATGTTGCAACATTTGTAACTTCCATGGTTTAATGTCATTCATCTTTCTTAGTAAAAAAATAAAATAAAATAAAGAATAGTTTTACCTACTTAATTCCTATCTCCACTTTTCTTAAATCCCATCGCAATTCCCAACTACTTTCCTAAATCCCATCCAAACTACACAAATTATATTTTGTATAATCCTTTCTAAGTTAGGTAATCGAAACACACCATATCACAGTCGATAGTTAACCTTTGTTTTCATCAACCACCGTATTCTTTTTCCTCTCTCTCAAATCTAAACCTAATACCTATGATTACTGCAACATGCGTAACTCAATGCTAGCACCATGACGCCACTTATGTATTACTATCATCACCATTATAAGTGTGTTTTTTTTTCTGCTGACTCAACGTCTGAATCTGACTCGGCCACTGACTTGGCTCGAGTCAGATGTCAAGCCGGTTGTTTTCTATTGAGTCATATGTGACTCGCGATCTGAGTTAGACATAACTCCTAACTCGAACCCATTTGAGTCAGGGAATAAAATTCCCGTACTCATGGGACCAAGCCATTGACAAACATATTTTTGAGTCAGATCCAGATGAGTCATGTGATTTCAGTCAAATCCAGACGAGTCAAATCTAAGAAAAAAACAAACATGTTGTATACCCAATATTATTCCAACAACATGGTCTAATAAAGGTTTGATACCCAAAATAAGAACTATAGTTTGAGCATGGAATGGGTTATTTAATTTTTCTTTTTTGATCAAACTGTTATCTTTTATACTGATGCAATTCAAATTAAGTGTAAAAGAACTAGAACTGGTTACATTTGAATGTTTAAATAAGCATACTCAATGATATTCTCTATTTGTTCTCGTTAATACTTTGTATTTCGATTAGGTTTAGTATTCAATTCCACACAAATTGATGTTAATGAATTTTTGTTACTTTAGTTGTCCTCACTATCACAATATGTAAGTAAATATAAATAATTTTTAAAATTTGATCTCCAAGCCTTATTAAGATGGTGATTTCAAATTAATTTCTAGACCTAAATATATGGTAGTGGTGGTGAGAGTTTAGGCTAAATATGGAGATTATGATATATTAGAGTGAGTTTTGTTTACCCAATCTAAAAAGAGTTATACAAAAATTGATTTTTGTAGTTGGATGGGATAGAAGAATAATTTGGATGGGAAATAGGTAACAACAACAAAAAAAAATATCTTCGGCAATATTAAGGAGAAGTCCAGAACAAAAATAATTTGGTATTGCTAACATAGGGAAAGATGACTAGGTAGTACGTCTAACCTTGAGTGATGAAGGTATTCATCAAATCATGAGATTAGAGTATTAAGTCACGACTCACGATGTGGCTTTAGAGATTTTGAAAGTGATTCCTTTGTGTTTTAGTTATTCTGAAAAGTGTTTCAGACGTCAACTTTTGAAGGTCGGGTAATGAATTTTCGACACCTTGGCAACGAGCAGTAAAACATGTCTAATGTCTAACTTAAAAAATTTATCTCTCGAAAGTATGGTACCGAACATGTTTTGATAACTTGTCAGTTCTGAAAATCAAAGTCTCAATTTTTAAACCTAAGGAGCCTTCGAAAACTACATATATTTTATTTTTGAAACTTCAACAGTAAGGTCTAATAACATCTTATGTTGTCTGGATATGGGTTTTTCGAAAGTTAGGCAAGTTTATATGCGAAAACCATACAGTAAATAATGTAACACTAAGATATATTTCATTTCATCCACACTTTTGATCAATTCTCGTTATACTCCATTCAGGACAATTATTTGATACCTTTTTTTTTTTTGAAAAACCAAAGAATAAGCACCAAACTATAACAAGCAGAAGAAGCCATACTCCTGATGCGATGAGTAAAAAGGGGGAGGGGGGGAGTAAACCACACATCAGACGAGTGGTTGGAAATTATGTATGATATTAAGGAATGAGCCACATTACTGGCCTCCTTTATAATGTGGTGAATCCCTACATAATTCAAATTATCCAACTCCTTTCTAATTCTATTAATACTATTTAAATTTTCAAATGGAAATGACTATGTCTATCCTTAAGAGTGTTGATAATTGTTAGAGCATTGCTCGGTGGAACTCGCAAGCGTTGCTATCTCAAGCTTGTTTGTCAAGTTTAGTTTCCAAAACTATAAGTCATGATTTCTAGTTTACTTATTTCTAAGTCTCGGATTAGGATAGTAAGTGTAGTTGAGCTTTAGACTCCACGGCATTCATCGAATGAAGACGAAGAACTACTCAAGGTAACTTGTGGAACTTCATCAACAAAAGGTATGTGGAGACTTGAACTTATCTATCACTCAAAAGTCTATCTACTTTATCTCCTATTTGAGACAAAAGTCGTATTGCTATATAGACTTCAATTATACACATTTGCTATTTTGAGCCGAGTCTATCTCTCTTATCTATTTATATATGTTGGTAAGCTTTCGCTTTAGCCAAGTTCATCTTTACTCGTGACGAAAGTCATGTTGATTATTTTAATAACTTGAAAATCGCTTCGATGAAAATAGTTTGTGGATAACAACTATTTTAACATCCTCTAAGAAAGTTTCAATGATTGAAATGAGAGTTTAGAACAAGTAACCATGTTTGGATATAAACATAGTGTGTTCTCATATTTGTGTAAAAGTCCAAAACCGGGAACATAAAGTATGCGTACCCGTACGCGTACCGGCGGTTGTTGGAAATCCACGTAAGTATGCGTACCCGTACGCATACTGTCGGAACTTTCACGTCCGTGAATTTCTGCTGGATTTTGGAAGTAAAAAAACAAACTCAATCCGGGTACTTAAGTATGCGTACCCGTTTGCATACTTAAGTAGTTTACTTTCTAAAATCGGTTTGTTCATGAACTAAAACATTTATACAATAAGGAATGCAATCTTTGAAAACCGTGGATATAATGTTCATGAATTGATTCGAGTGAATCAAAATCGATTTTGCTTGAATTGTGTCTTGCATACTTTTATGAGATCTAAGCAATTGAACAACTCTCTAACCAGTTTCATTTAGTCATTTGAACTAGTTATGGTGAAGATGAATAAGGTTGATATGAAAGTGCTCATATGGATAACCATTGGTTAACTATTGTTGAACCAACTAAGTGTATACGTTTGGGTACGGTTACTTAAACCTAAATGAAAGTACATTTCATTTGTGTATAACAAGCTAAGTTCGATCTAACGGTTGAAAGATATTAGCTTGAATCTAATCAGGTTTTCATCTAACGGTGAATATTGAATTCTTTGTTACCAAGGTAACTTAGATTGCAAACCCTGATTTGAAATCTATATAAAGGAGAACTCCAGAAACTGGGAAACCTAATCCCCACACCTCCTGTGTGATACTAGTTGCATAGTGATAGACACATTTATGTATCTAATATGTCTCAATTGTATGTATTGTTAGTTCTCGATTTTCTATTTATTTTTTTATTTTATGTCTTTATAGGTATTTTTAGAGAAATAAGCTCTTGCGGCAAAAATTGGCTCAAAAAGTGGTGTTTTACACCCTAGGATAAAGTACTAAAGACACTCCAGAAATGCACCGAAAGAACCCCAGAAATGTCCTGGAGGAACCCCAGAAAAATTATTGTTTCAGCCCCAAAAATTACTATTTCCGCCCCAATTGCTAAAGGGACCCCAGGAATGGATTAGGGGGAGGTCACTTTCTTCCCAGAATTTGAAAATATTTTTGGCGGGAAAATTATTTCATACACTGGCAGATTTTACGGGCATGATTTGAAAGGGTTATGAGTAGACTAAAGAGCTGAAATTCAAGGGATAGACTCCTTATGGGTATATGAATATATTTTGAGTGTTGGAATGGCCTGAATTGGGCCCAATCGCCGGATATTTTTCACAACAGTTCAAAAAGGAAAATAGGGTTTCAAGTTGATTTATGGAAATTAAAGGAGACTAAAGGCAAGAAAAATAATTCTGAGGATTCATATACATATTTAGAAGATATTGGAATGATCGAAACATCTCAGAAACGCGTGGAGAAAGAAAATATAGAAATTAGTGCCCGTGGAAAATATTTGTGTTCAATGAAGATTATTTGGAGTTATGACGAGATTCAATGCATGATATGGGTATAAATAGTCTCTTAGGGTGATGTAGAAGCGGTGTCGAGAGTTGGGAGGAGAAGAGAGGAAGCTGCAGAGGAAGAATCACGAATTCTCTCTGCTGCTGCTGCTGTTCGTGATGAAAATGAAGAACATGAAGAACGGACCTGCACCAGCAGTCGTTTATCAACAGTGAAACAGACTCACACCCGTGGGTCGTAAGTGTGGGTCTTAGAGCTACAGTAACAATAACACTTCTTCTTTGTCGTTCATTTTGGACGCTTTCTGTGGGTCGCACATTCACTGTTTTATTATTTCATCTCCATTTTCATCCTTGTAAACACCCTTTGAGCAATAAATAAATATTTTGAGCGTGTTTTTATCATGATGAGCTAAACCCAACACTGGGACGACGGAGGAAGCTGTTTTTCACCCATGTGGTAATTCTATTTAATTTCTTTATGACTATTTGCACTATTATAATTGATTTATGATTTTTCTTGATTATTTGTGATTTCGTTTGATGTCGCATGCTTAGTCTTAGGTACTTTTGACGCGTCATGCTTGTGATTTACATATAATTCTTTATACAATCTACCTTGGCAAAGATTTAGAGTCGATGTTTGCTATTTTATGAGCTTTAACTGTCCGGAATTAAATATTGAACTGCATGAATGTAAGAATTGGTGGAATCCCGAGTCCCGGTAACTCTCTTCATCTTGTTAATATTTTTGTATATATAATTTTATTAAATCTAAAAAATCTGCTTTCACAAGTCTTAGAGTTCGAACCTTTTTACTACAATCTCAATCAAAAATCATTAATCACATAGCTAGAGTCGATTCTCCTTTAACCTTAGGTTTTTCACGAAACCATGTAGGTTAACGACTTAAAGACTCCATTGGGATTGTGAAGCCAGACCCAACTATTTTCTCTGTAGTTGCGTGATCTGATATTGCTGTTTTTATCGTGTTTGAGTACAATCGTAAGATTGGCTTGAGATTTATATCTCCGATAGGAAAGATTGAAAAGTAGTCACAAACATCTTCGCCTCATCGTTTGTGATTCCACAATATCTTGTTTCGTTAAATGATTAAGATTATTGTGAGGTGATTGATAATAATAGGATGTTCTTCGGGAATATAAGTCTGGGTTATCAATTGTTTCCTGTTTACCTTGATTTATCAAAAGACGGAACAAAAACTAGTAGGTATATCTGTGGGAGACATATTTATCTATTAAATAGACTTTTCTTTGTGATACAGATTTGTTTATAAAGCCTTCGACTTTGGGTCGTAGCAACTCTTAGTTGTGGGTGAGATCAGCTAAGGGAATCAAGTGCATAGTATCCTGTTGGGATCAGAGACGTAAGGAGAACGACTGTACCTTGAATCAGTGTGAGATTGATTAGGGTTCAACTACATTCCAGACGGAAGTTAGCTTTGTAGTAGGCTAGTGTCTGTAGCGGCTTAATACAGTGTGATGTTCAAATCTGGACTAGGTCCTGGGGTTTTTCTGCATTTGCGGTTTCCTCGTTAACAAAACTTCTGGTGTCTGTGTTATTTATTTTCCGCATCATATTTTGTTATATAATTGAAAGATCACAGGTTGTGCGTTGAATCTATCAATTGGTAAATCCAACCTTTGGTTTTTCATTGAAATTGATTGATCCTTGAACATTGGTCTTTGGTACCGTTCAAGTTATTTCTCTTATATTCAATCAGGCTCGCAAATTCTTATTTGTTTGATTGTGGATTGAATTGAGATATTGAAATAAAACTCTTTGATATAATTTTTATTAAGATTGAGTCTGACTGTCTAGTTGATTTTCTTGATAGTATATTGGAGTTGGTCCATACAGATTGCTAAGAGAAATATTGGGTGAGGTTGTTAGACCCTCGCTTTTTCAGTTGGTATCAGAGCAGGCAAACACGTTTAAGACCTCATAAGTATGTGTTTGTAGCAATATGACTCTATGGACAGAAGTGCCATCTCTGATAACGCAACACCAGTTCAGACTTTCTCTGACTTGGCTCAAAATCTTGAGACATCTGATAAATCTCCTTTATACTTTCCTTTGACTGAATCTGCATTCAATTGGGAAAAATGTCTAGATGAACATTTGGATGATTTTTCGTATGAAAGTGATTCAGAAGAAGGACAAAGTTTTGATGAGGAAGTCTCTCAATACATCAAGCTATTTGTCCATGTATTAAAAGGAAAGAGATCAACAACTTGTTTGGATAAATATCTATCACCTCTCTGTTAAGAAAACTGAAAACTAAGAAAACTCTTTAAAGGTTATGATTGTGGATAGAAACTTTTACAGTCTACCTTTAAAGATCGAGAAGAAGATATACGTTCAAAAAGGTCCGAATGTGATAATTTTCTTCATATTCTCTTTCTGTTGAAACAAAGGCTTGAAGAATCTGAAGCAAGATACGACTCTCAACAAAAATGTTTTAATGACAGAGAAATTGGTCTTCTCGCGAAAGAAAAACTATTGGAGACTAAGCTTGCTGCTGCTCTTGATAAGGTAAAATCACTCGAAGATAATCTGAAAAGATTCAATTCTAGCTCTACAAAATTATCTTCTATGCTGGGAGCATGTAAAGTGTATCGTGATACACGTGGTCTGGGCTATAAAGCAATAGACGCTCCAAGTACTAGTAAGATCAATTTTGTCCGTGCTAATGACAAGCCTCTATGTGAAAAACCTTCCTCAGCAGTTAATGTTCCTAGGAACAAGGATTGTCCATCCTCTAAATCAACTCACATGAGAACAGTCAAGAACAATTCCTTCAACTGTTATTATTCCAGAAACAAAGGACACCTTGAAAGGAGATGTCGTTTCCGACTGAGGAATGAAAAACTTCCTAACATTCTTGTATGAATGTCTAAAGAACTAATTAATCCTGTTTCTCATCTAGCTGGAGTGAAAATCCTTGTCTGCAATCAAGAAAAATGTTGTGATGAGCCAATTCTTGATTATGAGACAATAACCGCCGACAATTATAGAAAAAAGAACGTCAGGTGGATAACAGACTCTTTAAATTACTCTGAGAAGAGAAAAAGCCATAGGAGGAAGAAAAAATGTTCAAACTCCCTTCCTCTCTCTGAAGAAAGTCTTGAATCCAAGATGTCTACTCCAGACTTCGTTCATATCAATAATCGAGTCTCGGAGCTCAAGACAGTATAAACAGACTCAAACGGAGCATTAAGAAGGCAAGGAAGGAAGCAGTTTCAGGTAACCCTTGCTCTCCTCTGTTTAAATCTCTTTCGACTAACCCTATTGATTTTTCTAAAAATCTTCATGAAGAAAAGAGAGAAGAAGTCAATATTCTTGATGAGCAAAATGCTCATCAAAATACAACTTGACTGCTCAGTGTAGCATCCTCTTTGTAACTGTGGGAGGATGCTCATAATTCTCAAGAAGATCTTTTGTCTTGAGAAAGTAGTCGTTGTTATATTATTCTTTTCATTATCCTTTTCCTTTTACGTAATGATGATCATAATACTGTCGATCCTGGCTCCAGTATATTACATGGTGTAATATACTTTGATCATTAACTCTTGAGAATATTTTCTTGTTGCTAGCCTTGAAGGATTCCTGTTTTTCTTCCCATTGACCAATTAGTTGTTGTTCATCAACAATTATCTTATGTTCTTTTGAACTAAGGATGTCGTCAATTTGTTTAAAATGGGTCTTTGATTTTTGTCAAAACTACTTCTAAATTTGGCTTCATTACTCTCTTGGTCTTGTACCAAGTTTGTAACCATTTGTGCATGTTCACCTGACCCGCACAAAACATATACGAGTAACCCTAGGGTTTTCCTATAAAGATCTCATATATATATATATACTCCCGTGAAAATTTTCATATGCTCTTTTTGATACATACACGTTCCGTAACGTCAAAAAGTTCTCTTGATTTTTTTTTGTGGGTGCACAATGGATGGATACAACAAGGAAGACGAAGTTGAGAAGGGCAAGGCTATCGAGTTTCACGAGAACCATGTTTTCATAACCTGCTATCATGCTGTTGATCATGAAAAGAAACTGCCAGTTCAGATGCCATCACAACTGGTAAGAAATCTCCTTCGAGATTTTGATGTCGTATGTGAACAACTTGGAATTGCAGCAAAGAATCTTGAATTTCTGAAAAACGAACTGAAGAAAGCAACTAATGAACTCGTCTATGTTCGATCTCTGGTTGATTTCCATGTCTGATGTTTTTCGAATTATGTTCTCTAAGAGTTGTTCCATTTTGTCTTGGAACTTCTTATGAGAATTTATTCTTATGTTTTAAGAAGGATAACTAGAGTTTGGAATAACAATTATTGTAAGTACACATAACTATTTCCAACGATTTTCATCTTGCAATGTTTTTAGATTTATTTATTTAAATTCTAAAGTTTATTTGGAAGATGATTTTGCAGTATTGATCTTTAAGGTTTTACATATTGCAACTTGTTATGGGATATGTGTGTTTGCGTCCGTGAACTGTGATTGTCCCATATGTGTTCAAAAGTTAACTCTATCATATGTCGAAATGAAAGTATTGATAAAAGATAGAATGAAATTTTGGTAAACAAAAGTTAAGCCTATTATGTCATTATGCAAATATTTATGGAAGATAGGATGAGCTTTTGATTACAGTGATTAAGTCGATTATATGTCATTGTGCAAATAGTGATGAAAGATAGAATGAATCTTTTTTTATTCCGCAGTATTGATCTTCTCCGATTTATATCTTTATGTAAATATTGTGCGGCTCCGTAAGTTCTCTTATGTGAGCATTTCCGATTAAATTAATCATGGGTTCTCTTGCGGTTATTCATGTTTCATGTGATTTGTTAATGTCCAAATAAATCCTTCTTTTCTTGTAAAAGTAAGGTCGCTCTTGTTGTTCTTTTGGGAATTCCATTTTATGGGGGAGAATTCTTAATTGAAATTGTGCTTAATTGCCAAATCTTTGTGGGGAGTGCGGCTATGGAATATTATAGGGGTTATCTTGTATCTTTATAAACTCCTTGATAAATGCATTTAGTTTCGTCTATATGATTGCATCTAAAAAAGTTGATATGTACTTCTGTTTTGGTCATGAAGTGTCTCTATGGAAATTTCATTAGGATCCCACTAATTTTCTTACCTTTGCCAATTTTATTGACAAAAAGGGGGAGAATTAATGTGTAGTTCACACTACAAACACATAGGGTTTACGGATCATTATGTAAGGGGGGATGGTTTTCATGTGAGATGAAATATAGACTAAAGGAGAGTGATAGATATCACCATAGTATTATTGTCGAAGTTGTGATACAATTGAACAATGATTGAGAGCTATTGTAATAATACTATGACATTGTATAACAATGATTGAGAGCTATTGTTTTCTCATTTTTATAGCTACGGATCTTCAACAACGATGATGTTGAGTTTAACACATTTAGAATCATTGGAGTACTTGGAAGTGACAAAGATTTCGAGTAATGTTGAAGAACCAAGGAGATCAAGCATTTGGATGAGAAGCTACAAAGTTTATTTATTTTGTATTCCATATGTATTGATAATTTTGTCATTAAAAATGACAAAGGGGGAGATTGTTAGAGCATTGCTCGGTCGAACTCGCAAGCGTTTCTATCTCAAGATTGTTTGTCAAGTTTAGTTGCCAAAACTATAAGTCTTGATTCCTAGTCTACTTATAGCTAAGTCTCGGATAAGGATAGTAAGCGTAGTTGAGCTTTAGACTCTACGAAGTTCATCGAAGAAATACATATAACTACTCAAGGGAACTTGTGGAACTTCATCAACAAAATGTATGTGGATACTTGAAATTATCTATCACTCAAAAGTCTATCTACTCTATCTCCTATTTGAGACAAAAGTCGTATTGCTATATAAACTTCAATTATACACATTTTCTATTTCGAGCCGAGTCTATCTCGCTTATCTATTTCTCGAAATATGTGTTGATAAGTTTTCGCTTTAGCCAAGTTCATCTTTACTCGTGACAAAAGTCATGCTGATTATTTCCATAACTTGAAAATCGCTTTGATGAAAATAGTTTGTGGATAACAAATATTTTAACATCCTCTAAGAAAGTTTCAATGATTGAAATGAGAGTTTAGAAAAAGTAACCATGTTTGGATATAAACATTGTGTGTTCTCACATTTGTGTAAAAGTCCAAAACCGGGAACCTCAAGTATGCATACCCGTATGCGTACCGGCGGTTGTTGGAAATCCAGGTAAAGTACCCGTACGCATACTGGCGGAACTTTCACGTCCGTGAATTTCTACTGGAGTATGGAAGTAAAAAACAAACTCAATCCGGGTACTTAATTATGCGTACCCGTTTGTATACTTAAGTAGGTTACTTTCTAAAATCGGTTTGTTCATGGACTAAAACATTTATATAATAAGGAATGCAATCTTTACAACCCGTGGGAACAATGTTCATGAATTGATTCGAGTGAATAAAAATCGATTTTGCTTCAATTGTATCTTGCATACTTCTATGAGATCTAATCAATTTAACAACTCTCTAACTAGTTTGATCTGAGTCATTTGAACTAGTTTTGGTGAAGATGAATAAGGTTGATATGAAAGTGCTCATATGGATAACCATTTGTTAACTATTGTTGAACCAACTAAGTGTATAGTTTGGGTACGTTTACTCAAACCTAAATGAAAGTACATTTCATTTGTGTATAACAAGCTAAGTTCGATCTAACGGTTGAACGATATTAGCTTGAATCTAATCAGGTTTTCATCTAACAGTGAATATTGAATGCTTTGTTACCAAGGTAACTTAGATTGCAAACTCTGATTTGAAATTTATATAAAGGAGAACTCTAGCAACTGGGAAACCTAATCCCCATACCTCCTGTGTGATACTAGTTGCATATATAGAGTCGATTCTCCTTTAACCTTAGGTTTTTCACGAAACCCTGTAGGTTAACGACTTAAAGACTTCATTGGGATTGTGAAGCTAGACCCAACTATTTTCTCTGTAGTTGCGTGATCTGATCTTGCTGGTTTCTATCGTGTTTGAGTACAATCGTAAGATTGGCTTGAGATTTATATCTCCGATAGGCAAGATTGAAAAGTAGTCAAAAAACATCTTCGTCTCACCGTGTGTGATTCCACAATATCTTGTTTCGTTAATCGATTAAGATTATTATGAGGTTATTGATAATACTAGACTGTTCTTCAGGAATATAAGTCCCGGCTATCAATTGGTTCATGTTCACCTTGATTTATCAAAAGACGGAACAAAAACTCGTACGTATATCTGTGGGAGACAGATTTATATATTCAATAGACTTTTATGTGTGATACAAATTTGTTTACCAAGTCTTCGACTTTGGGTCGTAGCAACTCTTAGTTGTGGGTGGGATCAGCTAAGGGAATCAAGTGCATAGTATCCTGCTGGGATCAAAGACCTAAGGAGCACAATTGTACCTTGAATCAGTGTGAGATTGATTAGGGTTCAACTACATTCCAGACCGAAGTTAGCTTTGTAGTAGGCTAGTGACTGTAGCGGCTTAATATCATGTGGTTTTCAAATCTAAACTAGGTCCCGGGGTTTTTATGTATTTGCGGTTTCCTCGTTAACAAAACTTCTGGTGTCTGTATTATTTCTTTTCCGCATTATATTTTGTTATATAATTGAAATATCACAGGGTGTGTTTTGAATCGATCAATTAGTAAATCCAACCTTTGGTTGTTGATTGAAATTGATTTATCCTTGAACATTGGTCTTTGGTACCGTTCAAGTTATTTCTCTTATATTCAATCAGGCTCGCAAATTATTATTTGTTTGATTGCGGATTGAATTGAGAGATTGAGATAAAACTCTTTGATATACTTTTTATTAAGATTGAGTCTGACCATCTAGTTGGTTCTCTTGAAAGTATACTGGAGTTAGCCATATAGATTGCTAAGAGAAATATTGGGTGAGGTTGTTAAACCCCCGCTTTTTCAATAATATTAAGAACCCGTCATTTTTCAATAACTATATCCCTGGAACCTTTTCTTTTAGCATCTCCACTGTCTGTAAAGCTCTACATGCCTCAGCCTCAACAATAGAAGTAAAGTTAAGCACTTTATTCTTGCGGAACTGAAAGTCAGCAACACTATCTCTTGCAACAGCACTACACGCAAACCTCTTTGTCTATGTTTTTCCACCAAAATTGATCTTAACTTTTTTTGCACCAAGAGGCTCCCAAAATCCCTTTTGAGTCCTCGTAATGTGTGTTTATGTAAGGATCACATCATTTTTCATCAGTGACAACTTCCAAGTTAAACCAGTACACATGGATTCCTTGATGACAGACTGGACGCTAAACATACCATTATTGAATTATATTATTCCTCCACTTTCACATAACCTAGAATAAACAAGCACCCATTTTGATCTTAGAGTAGTCGCCTCCTTCTATGATATAACTTGCAATATAGTGAAATAAAGCTTGTGGAGATTCACATGTTATAAGATTCATAATGGATGTAAACATTACAGTTTGTATATCATGGAAATGAAGGCAGGAATGCTCAATTATCTCTATTTCTGAATGAAAAAAATCTATAGTATGTGTTAACATCATTTACGTATCTAATGACCCGACCATTTATCAATATTGTCCCCACTTAGCTACTGGAGTTATCCAACAATATCGGGTTTTCAACTGGCACTGCTGCAGTCATACAACAATTCACCCATCTCTGTATTACTTCCGCCCGAGCATGCTTAATTTCATATTTTTCCATCTTTGTGGAAAATTATGCTGACAAAGCCTGGATGCTCGAAAATGATAAACCATTACTTATATTCCTATCGGCGACTCCTGCTTTTCGAATTGAGGTATTACAATACCACCACCTTATATTGGATCCATCCTCCGTTCCAGAATATATATACAAGTCCAGATATTCGATGTTTCCTGCCACTCATGAGACCAGTTTCTGACCCAACCCGTCCATCATACTCTCTCACCCTCGACACGTGACCCATTATCGGTTCTGATACCATTTGTAATAACCCGACCCTCCATCGATATTATCCCCACTTAGCCACTATGGTTATCCAGCAGTGCGTGGTCTTCAACGAGCACCGTTGCGGTCATCCAACATCAGCTTCCCGGGAGGTCACCCATCCCCAAATTACCATTCCATAGCATGCATAATTGCAAACCACTTCGCCAACTGTGGAGCAAATTATATATGCTAAACATGCCATAGTGCTAGGAAAGGACAAAACATTACCTATATTCCAATTAGCGAACCCTGCTTGCCGAATTAGAGTATTCCTTACTTTTATTTGTAATATGACTCAACTTAAAGTATTGAATTTATCTCATAATAACCTCACAAGAGTTATCCCACCTTGCATCTTCAAGCTTGAAAATCTCGTTTACTTAGATTTGTCTAACAACAAACTTCGCAGTCCCCTGCCTCTTCCACCTCTAGGTGTGAGTAGTTTTGATTTATCACATAATAAACTCGACGGTGAAATCTCATTAGAAATCGGAGAAAGACTATCTAGTCCTGGCTACATTGGTCTAAATGAAAATCAATTGTCAGGTTCAATTCCTTCTTCAATATTTCCACAACAAGTACCAACTGCTATCACTACAGGAAAAATATACATCTGCAACTGGAGTTTGACAACTCTTTGCTAAATGTCGTAGAACATCCTATGTTTTGCAACTTTTTTCAAAGGAAGTGTCGTAGAAGGGAATCAGTACTAACCCCCAAGACCAAAGGGTTGCTACAAGAAAAAAAAACGACAACCTTTTAAGCAAAACAGTTGTGACGCCATTTAACTTTCACAACCGTTTTCCGGATATGTAGTTCATAACTCTATCACAACCAGTCGTAAGATTCGTTGAATATAAACAAAATATGAAGGAAAAAAAAAGAATTGTGTTGAGGGGATTCGAACTTGAACCTATTGTGTGTTAATTCAACCCATCAACCATCCTTACACTTCACAAGTTTTAGAATTTTGTTCTTTTTTTATTAAAATGTATAACGACCTTTATAAGTGTTGTCAAAATAAATATATAGGATGTTGGAAAAAAAGGAGGTTGCGGGGATTTGATCCTGAGCCTCATGCGTGCAAGTTCATACCATCAACCATGCCTACACTGTCACAACAATGTCAGGTTTGTGGTTTTTGTTTATAGTTAGTTCATGACAACCTTTATAAGAGTTGCAAAAACAAAATATGATGTTTAAAAATAAGTCTCAGTCACCTGAGCCGCAAACAACGCAAATCCTTCCTTGTAAACAATTCTTCCCTGTAAAAAATCACATACATTCTACAATGATAATGCATCTCATTTCATATCTAGTAGTTCCCTGGCACTTCATTTCAAAGTTCAAGACTTCAAGTACCCAATTTCTTCCAATCCACCAAAAAACATAAAAAGAATGTAAATTTTTCAGAAACAATGACAACCCATAGCACCAGATGGTAACTAAACACAAAAAAGAAGACCAATTACTGTGCATATCTTGTTCTCTTATTGTAAATGATTGTACCATCACAAATTCCCTTCTTCTCTCCTCCTTTTTCCGGGGTTGAGACCGACAATGGAATGATAAATCATTTTCATTGGCAAAGTTAAAAAAGGGTGTTCACTCGGAACTAAGGTCAAACATCACAATCACAATCACATTCACAATCACAATAATAAGATCAAACATCACAATCAAAAGAACAATTATAGTATCAGCAAAGGAAATGCACAAGAACTATGACAACAAGATCCACAATGACATCAACGAGAACGACGAAGACAGTAAAAAAAATATAACAATAAACACAATACGTACACTACGTACTGACCTAACCTGTGAACTTCTTTTTCTTCTTCCTCTTGTTCTAATTCTTTCTCAGAACCACTACGACAGCTTCAGCATATTCTCTTATGTAACTCTCGCTCTCGCCCTCGCCATCCATTTGTAAGCCAATAGTTGAAGTATCCACAGGTTGGCAAATTGTGTCATCCTTTTCATTGTATACCTCTAATTCATGGAAACCCCTAGGTGGTGGTTTCAACATGACATACCAGTTAGATGTATCTGACTCTCGAGAATAGAAAACTTGCCGCACTTGTGATGCTAAAATGAACGGGTCGTTGCGAAATTGGTTCTTATGCTACTTTAAGTTGACTAATGTGAATCCTTTCTATACCTTCATACTAAAATAGGTGTGAGCCCAGTCACATTTGAATATGGGAACTTGAAGAGCAATGTAGTCCAACACCATAATTTCTTCTAAAACACCATAGAAACCAGTGGTTTCTGATCGTCCTGCAACTAAAGTTTTTGATTCAATTGAGACACCACTGTTTTGTGTGACTCTTTGAACATCCTTCGTAAGAAACCTAGACCCATTGATTAGCAAGCCTTTATATGACACACAGTTTTCTGTGTTTGATACTGACATGCCTTGTTCAATTTGCATATAAACCTACAAATGCATACTCAGAACATAAAAATATAACTAAAATGGTTATCTGAGCATGAGAAGACATATTTATAGCGATTCTGTGCCTATCATGGATGGTTTTAAGTGACAAAAATCAAACAGAATATCTTGAACCCATACATGAAGACATAATCAAACAATCTATATAGCACATCCATGGACGATGGTTCTATTTATGTTTTCTGAAGTCTCAAAATCCATAAGTGATTAAACTAGCTACTAAGGTGCGCAATCTGACTAAAAGTGGAAAAATCGTACCTTTTGTTTAAACCAATCTCTGAATGTGTCTGACTGTATGGAAATGAGATGGTATTCATTGGTAACAGACCTTCCAATGGAAGATTTTAACTCATCCATATGCATTATAAGATAAAAGTAAAATCAAAACATGACGTGTTAACTGACAAACCATTTCTAATGAACAACAATGTGATACTTACGTCAGATATGAGTCAATTTCTGTTGTGTTAAAAAGATATGAGTCAATTTCTGTTGTGTTAAAAAGCACATATCTATGAGCAATCTTTAGATTTTCACTATCCATATGCACTTGTTCAACTTTAGAAAGAGGACGTGATGCCGGTGTGGTATCATCGTTTTTATCAAGCCTTCGGTTTTCTCTTATTTCAGCTGCTTGATCCATGAGAATAGAATACCTAACACACTCCATTCCAAGATAACACTCTGCTATACAAGCTTCAGGTAGTGCGTAATTTTTAACATATTCTTTGAATGTCTTCATATACCCATATGAAAGTAGCATATGAAACAGTTATACCAGTTAGAACACTTAAATATTAGTAACTCTAAGCTACAAGGGAAAGCTACTGACATGTTGCATAACACACCTTTCAAATGGATACATCCAACAATATTGTACAGGTCCACATAAACGCACTTCTCGAGCTAGGTGAATTGTCAAGTGCACCATCACATCAAAAAATGATGGAGGGAAGTACACCTCCAACATACACAAAGTCTCAACAACTTCTACTTCCAGTTCTACTAATCTTTCGAGATCAACTACCCTTTGGCATATTTCGTGAAAATAAGAACACAACCTGAAAATAGCGTTACTTGGCCCCTCAGGTAAAAGTACCCTCAAAGCTACAGGTAATATTTGTTTCATAAGAACATGGTAATCATGATCCTTAAGGACACCTAAGCAACCATCTTTCGAGAAATGCTTCATAAGATCCGAACTGTGCCCATATGGAACCTTCAAATTTCTCATCCGATTATAAAGTATAGCCTTATTCTTGTTGCTTAAGCTGTATGGTGCTGGTCGAAGAATTGTTTTGTCAATTATCTCTTCTGGATGTAATTCTGGTCATATTCCCATACTCTTCAGATCATTACGGGATTTCAAACCATCTTTTGTTTTGAACTTTATATTCAAAATAGTACCAATGATGCTCTCACAGACATTTTTTTCTGTATGTATAACATCAATATTATGCCGTAGTAACAAATCCTAGGAATTCATGAAAAAACCTAACATTAGTAATTCCAGAAACAAAAGATGAGTCATGTTCAATGAAAATTAAGTTTTACACATATATAATTACCTATAAAGCCATTTGACAATCTAATATATATGTAGCATACTTTTGGTAGTTGATGGTGGTTGTAATTAAGTTGATATGATTCTATATAATGAACCCAAACCGTATAATAATGATTTGAAATTGCACATTGGTACGTGCTACTACTACACACTAAGAAAAATAACTAGAAAAACAGGATACATGTAAACCAAAAAGCACATATATATGAAGTTATAGTGAGTTCAATCAAACATGACAGAACCTCATAAAACTATTTGGAAGTTCAGGGGATATAGTGAGTTCAAGTATATATCATGTGCACGAAACTATTTAACAAGTAAATGTGAAGTCAAAACTGACCTTCCAGTAAGGCAGGTCGAAGAATATCGACCGTTTGTTAAACACCCAAAGCTCAGTATCCTCGCTAGGTGCACCAAATATAGTCGCATCAGAAACAACATCACTTTTCCGCTTCCCACACTTAGAATTACCATTCTTTGCACCTTTTGCCGCACTACTCTGACCCTTTTCCTTTACCATCTTCTTATTCTTCTTCTTTTTCTGATTCTTCTTATTCTTTTCCTCTTTTTCTTCCTTTTCTCTTCCTCGTTCTTCTCCGCTTTACCAAAATCATTCACAATACTGCTCTGATGTTCAAACACCTCAGCACCAGACATAACAGGTCGTTTTTCTCTCCTCTCAATTTCTCCATTAAACATGTTTTTTTTTCTGCCGAAGAGGATGATTATCACGAAGAAATCTCTTATGATTCATGTATACAGTTTTACGACTAAATGGCAACCAGTTGCTAAGTGTATTATCACCACAAAGAGGGAAGGCTGCCTTCCCTTTATACGTACATCCAGATTGATTTCCATATGCAGGGAAATCATTAATTGTCCACATAAATAAAGCCTTCAAGTTAAATTATGTTTTACTAAACGAATCATATACGTTCACGCCGTTTTCCCACAACTCAATCAGATCATCAATCAATGGCTGCAAGTATACATCAATGTCATTACCTGGTTGCCTTTTTCCTGGAATCAACATGCTCAGAATAATGTTTTCGTCTTGCATACACATCTGAGGCGGAAAATTGTAAATCACGATCATCACCGGACAATAACTGTGGGTTGCAGAAAGATCGCCAAACGGATTGAATCCATCAGCAGCACGCCCAAGATGCAGATTACGTGAATCTGAAGCAAATGCGGGAAATCTTTTGTCTATGTGATTCCAATCCAAAGAATCTGAAGGATGACGTATCTTCCCATCTTTACTCTTGTTCATCGCGTGCCATATCAACTGCTCAGCCAGCTCTGCTGATTGATATAATCTCTTCAGTCTCGGAACAATGGGGAAGTATCTAAGAACCTTCACTGGTATCTTTTTTTTGGGCTTGTCTATCATGTCCGCATCGTTGTCCATATTAGATGTGTCTTGCTTCCATCTAGAATAATGACATTTAAGACATTCATCTGTATCTTTCAAGTCTTTTCTAAACAAGCAACAATCATTCTCACATGCATGTATTTTCTTGTAATTCAATTGATAAGATTTCAGCAGCTTCTTCACTTCATATGTGTTTTTAGGAAGACAATGACCTGGCGGCAACAACGAACCAATTGTCTTGATAAGCTCGTCAAAAGCCTTCCTAGATATACCACCAACTGTCTTGTGCCTATACAAGTCAACAATGATAGATAACTTTGTGTGTGTTTTACAATTAGGGTATAACGGAATGTCAGCCGCCTCATCCACCTGGTTGTCCAACCCCTCGTCATGCCTGATTTCACGGCCCTGATCTTCATGATGTGCGTCACCTTCAAAATTATCCTCTACTTGTATCCGTTCTGAACCATATGTCGCTCCCTCTTGGTGAACATCATTATAAATGATAGTCGGTTCCCCATGAAAAACCCACTCGGTGTATGTAGGATCCATACCTCGTTTCAACAAGTGAAGATGCACTATATTCGTAGGAAGTGGCAAAGCAAGATTCTTACAATCAACACAATTACAACCGAACTTAGAAGGATTTCCAAGTTTTTGACAAACAGTCTCTATGAAATTCTTCAATGCTTTCTGATATGGAAGATAACCCCTACATAAAAGATAGATAAAATTAGAACACCGTAATAATAACGTAAACAATCTAGAAAACCGATGTAAATAATGTAATTAATATATATCCTTAAGTTAAACATATTAACCTTGGCCAATGAATCCAATATTTATTCATCATATTCCAAGGGAACTAAATCGATCGATATATGTTAAAATGAAACTTGAATCTTCGCGCAACAGAAAAAGGAAGAGTTAGAATAAGGCTCACAGATCTAGCCCTACAACTTCATCATGTAAGTTATAACAAGCATAATAAGTAACCATAAAAATCATAAGTTGTAACTGAAATGAACTACTTTCTATTTCTTTTAAATCATGGTCTTACACATAAAATTAAAAATTATTACATATGAAGACTTTTCCCTAGCTTTGTAACTAGATCAACTATTTGATTAATAGAAACTCTAACTTTTTCTTTTGCAGCAATGAAGATAGCATCTGAAGCCCATGTAAAAGCTCCACATTATTCACATACAAGGTAATCTATGTGCTTATTGTGTTGATTGTTGCATATTTTTAGGGTGAGTTTGCAGTTGCAGGTTGAAGAGAGGCCCAACTGATTGTGCAGTGGACAATCTTTAAAAGAGTGATCATCTTCTCCACAAGCATTACATCTTTTCACTGATGGTAATAACAACAACTTGGCTTTTCAAGGGTCAGAAGCATCATTAAACTATTCAAAGTAGGTGCAGGTAGGTATGGTGCACTTGAAGAACATTTTTCCATAGGTTTCAGTTATTGTAGATCGTATAAATGCTCTCATACCGTTACAAAGAACATGCTTGCACCTAGAATAGAGCCAAGGATACACTTTTGTCTCATGGTTCCCTTGTTCACACATAGCACACTCAGTTAGGATTTTTTCATTCTCATCTTACTGTTGTTGTTGTTGCAACTATTATTGCTACTACGAGAGTCTTTCACACCTCCACCCATGACTGATTCAGTGTTTTTATAGCTAATTAGATGCTAATTTCATTCCCTAGCTAGTAATGCAATCCTTCCACATTTGACTACTTCTTTTACCAACAAATAAACACACACACACACACACATTAAACAGAGAGCTCCAAATTCTGTGTATAACAATCAGTTCACAATGCTCTAAATATCTAAAGCATATACCTTTGAACTCTTCTCTCAGATTAAGCTTTGTTTCCCTCCCAGTTAAGACAAGTATGTGTACACAAAATTCTCCTGATAAAATTGAATCAAATCCTACAAAAGAATTGAAATTTGAAATAATATAATGCAAATCACCTGAATTCAATGCAAACCCTAATTCTAATCATTTGGATTAAATGCAACTTAATTCACCTGAATTCAATGCAAACCCTAATTCAAAATATTAATGCAACTGACTTTATTTCAACCACCTGAATTTAATGCAATGATTGAATAATTTAAATAAAATTAACTGAAATAAATGACCCCAATCATCAAACGAATTAAATTCAATGATTGAAAAAAATTAGAAAATCAAACTAAAAAAAAATAATCAAAATCGAGAATCAAAATCAAAAAATAAAAAAAAACCCTAAAGAGATCGAGAAACCCGATTTACAGACCTGGGTAAGCCTTCAGCTAGGTCGATCTATTGGTTGTTGTAAGTCTTCAACTCGATCTGTTGATTGTTGTAAGTCTTCAACTAGATCTGTTGGTGTAGAAAACTACATACAACTACCTCGATCTGTTGGGTTGATGATGGTGGTTTTGATGGTGGTGAGTTGTTGATGATGGTGGTTTTGATGGTTGCAGGAGATGATGGTTTTACATAGAAAGAAGTGATGAAGGAGGAGGAAGCTGCAGGGGATAAGGTTAGAATGAAAAAAAAGAAGGGCTGAGAAAGGTTAAGGGAAAACGAAAAAACAATGGATGGTTATAGATTGAAATTGATGGTTAGGATGTAATATTTTCTACATCCCCTTTCACAACCTTTAGTAGAAGTCGTTGTAAAGCGTTCGTCGTTCTGCTAAATATTTTTCAATTCTTCTAAAACAAATTCACTTATGCTAAAAAATTTTCACTTGTACTAAATTTTTGACGAAAAGGGTGATTTTAGGCCTTAAGAGATTTTCGGACTTATAAAAGTCCGCTCTTGGCCAGGTTTCGACCTCAGAGCCAGTTTCTTTCCCGAACTTGGTGAAAATGTGTGTGTTTAAGGTTTTTGGAGAATATTAAAAGGGCATCTTACCTGTAAAAGGTCAGATATTCATCGTTCTTACCAAGTTTAAGACTTATAGGAGTCCTCTCCTGGCCAGGTTTCGACCTCGGAGCCAGTTTCTTTCCCGAACTTGGCGAAACTGTGTGTGTTTAAGGTTTTTGGAGAATAGTCCAAGGGAATCTTGCCTGTAAAAGGCCAGATATTCGTCGTTCTTACCAAGTTTCAGACTTATAGGAGTCCGCTCCTGGCCAGGTTTCGACCTCGGAGCCCGTTTCTTTCCCAAACTTGGCGAAATTGTGTGTGTTTAAGGTTTTTAGAGAATATTCCAAGGGAATCTTACCTGTAAAAGGTCAGATATTCATCGTTCTTACCAAGTTTCGGACTTATAGGAGTCCGCTCCTGGCCAGGTTTCGACCTCTTAGCCAGTTTCTTTCCCGAACTTGGCGAAATTGTGTGTGTTTAAGGTTTTTGGAGAATATTCCAAGGGAATCTTACCTGTAAAAGGTCAGATATTCATCGTTCTTACCAAGTTTATGACTTATATGAGTCTGCTCCTGGCCAGGTTTCGACCTCGGAGCCAATTTTTTTCCCGAACTTGGCGAAACTGTGTGTTTAAGGTTTTTGGAGAATATTCCAAGGGAATCTTACCTGTAAAAGGTCAGATATTCATCGTTCTTACCAAGTTTAGGACTTATAGGAGTCAGCTCCTGGCCAGGTTTCTACCTCGGAGCCAGTTTCATTCCCGAACTTGGCAAAATTGTGTCTGTTTAAGGTTTTTGGAGAATATTCCAAGGGAATCTTACCTGTAAAAGGTTAGATATTTATCGTTCTTACCAAGTTTCGGACTTATAGAAACCCGCTCCTGGCCAGGTTTCGACCTCAGAGCCAGTTTCTTTTCCGAACTTGGCGAAACTGTGTGTGTTTAAGGTTTTTGGAGAATATTCCAAGGGAATCTTACCTGTAAAAGGTCAGATATTCATCGTTCTTACCAAGTTTCGGACTTATAGGAGTCCGCTCCTTGCCAGGTTTCGACCTCTTAGCCAGTTTATTTCCAATTAAAAACTATTACATATGAAGACTTTTCCCTAGCTTTGTAACTAGATCAGCTATTTGATTAGTAGAAACTCTAACTTTTTCTTTTGCAGCAATGAAGATAGCATCTGAAGCCCATGTAAAATCTCCACATTGTTCGCATACAAGGTGAGCTATGTGCTTATTGTGTTGATTGTTGCATATTTTTAGGGTGAGTTTGCAGTTGCAGGTTGAAGAGAAGCACAACTGATTGTGCAGTGGACAATCTTTAAAAGAGTGATCATCTTCTCCACAAGCATTACAGCTTTTCGCTGATGGTAATAACAACAAATTGGATTTGCAAGGGTCAGAAGCATCATTAAACCATTCAAAGTAGGTGCATGTAGGTATGGTGCACTTGAAGAACATTTTTCCATAGGTTTCAGTTGTTGTAGATCGTAGAAATGCTCTCACACCGTTATAAGTAACATGCTTGCACCTAGAATAGATCCAAGGACATACTTTTGTCTCATGATTCCCTTGTTCACACATAGCACACTCAGTTAGGATTTTTTTCATTCTCATCTTACTGTTGCTGTTGTTGCAACTATTACTTCTACTTGGAGAGTCTTTCACACCTCCGCCCATGAATGATTCAATGTTTTTATAGCTAATTAGAAGTTAATTTCATTCTCTATCTAGTAATGCAATCCTGCCACTTGACTACTTCTTTTAACAAAAAATAAACACACACACATTAAACATAGAGCTCCAAAGTCTGTGTATAACAATCAGTTCACAATGATCTAAATATCTAAAGCATATACCTTTGAACTCTTCTCTCAGATTGAGATTTGTTTCCCTCCCATTTCAGCCAAGTATGTGTACACAAAATTCTCCTGATAAAATTGAATCAAATCCTGCAAAAGAATTGAAATTTGAATCAATATAATGAAAATCACCTGAATTCAATGCAAACCCTAATTCTAATCATTTGAATTAAATGCAACTTAATTCACCTGAATTCAATGGAAACCTTAATTCAAAATATTAATGCAACTGATTTTATTTCAACCACCTGAATTTAATGCAATTATTGAAAACTTTAAATGAAGTTAACTGAAATAAATGACCCCAATCATCAAACGAATTAAATTCAATGATTGAAAAAAAATTAAAAAATCAAACTCAAAAAAAAAATCAAAATCAAAAAAAAAGAATTAAACCCTAAAGAGATCGAGAAACCCGATTTACAGACCGAGGTAAGTCTTCAGCTAGGTCGATCTATTGGTTGTTGTAAGTTTTCTACTCGATCTGTTGATTGTTGTAAGTATTCAACTAGATCTGTTGGTGTAGAAAACTACGTACAACTACCTCGATCTGTTGGGTTGATGATGGTGGTGAGCTATTGATGATGGTGGTTTTGATGGTTGCGGGAGATGGTGGTTTTACAGAGAAAGAAGTGATGAAGGAGGAGGAAGCTGTAGGGGATAAGGTTAGAATGAAAAAAAGAAGTGGTTGAGAAAGGTTAAGGGAAAATGAAAAAAACAATGGACGGTTACAGATTGAAATGGATGGTTAGGATGTAATATTTTCTACATCCCCTTTCAGAACCTTTAGTATAATTCTTCGTAAAGCGTTTGTCGTTCTGCTAAATTTTTTTCAATTCTGCCAAAACAAATTCACTTATGCTAAATTTTTTTCACTTCTGCTAAATTTTTGACGAAAAGGGTGATTTTAGGCCTTAAGAGATTTTCGGACTTAATGAATCCGCTCCTGGCCAGGTTTCGACCTCGGAGCCAGTTTCTTTCCCGAACTTGACGAAACTGTGTGTGTTTAAGGTTTTTGGAGAATATTCCAAGGGAATCTTACCTGTAAAAGTTCAGATAATCATCGTTCTTACCAAGTTTCGGACTTATACGAGTCCGCTCCTAGCCAGGTTTCGACCTCGGAGCCAGTTTCTTTCCCGAACTTGGCGAAATTGTGTGTGTTTAAGCTTTTTGGAGAACATTCAAAGGGAATCTTACCTGTAAAAGGTCAGAAATTCATCGTTCTTACCAAGTTTCAGACTTATATGAGTCCGCTCCTGGCCAGGTTTCGACCTCGGAGGCAGTTTCTTTCCCGAACTTGGCGAAACTGTGTGTGTTTAAGAGTTTTGTAGAATATTCCAAGGGAATCTTACCTGTAAAAGGTCAGATATTCATCGTTCTTACCAAGTTTCGGACTTATAAGAGTCCGCTCCTGGCCAGGTTTCGACCTCGGAGCAAGTTTATTTTCCAAACTTGGCGAAACTCTGTGTGTTTAAGGTTTTTGGAGAATATTCCAAGGGAATCTTATCTGTAAAAGGTCAAATATTCATCGTTCTTACCAAGTTTCCGACTTATATGAGTCCGGACCTGGCCAGGTTTCGACAACGGAGCCAGTTTCTTTCCCGAACTTGGCGAAACTGTGTGTGTTTAAGGTTTTTGGAGAATATTCCAAGGGAATCTTACCTGTAAAAGGTCAAATATTCATCGTTCTTACCAAGTTTAGGACTTATAGCAGTCCGCTCCTGGCCAGGTTTCGACCTCAGAACCAGTTTCTTTTCCGAACTTAGCGAAACTGTATGCGTTTAAGGTTTTTGGAGAATATTCCAAGGGAATATTACTTATAAAAGGTCATATATTCATCGTTCTTACCAAGTTTCGGACTTATAGGAGTCCGCTCCTGGCCATGTTTCGACCTCGGAGCCATTTTCTTTCCCGAACTTGGCGAAACTGTGTGTTTAAGGTTTCTGGAGAATATTCCAAGGGAATCTTACCTGTAAAAGGTCAGATATTCATCGTTCTTACCAAGTTTCGGACTTATATGAGCCCGCTCCTGGCCAAGTTTCAACCTCGGAGCCAGTTTCTTTCCCGAACTTAACGAAACTGTGTGTGTTTAAGGTTTTTGAAGAATATTCCAAGGGAATCTTACCTGTAAAAGGTCAGATATTCGTCGTTCTTACCAATTTTCGGACTTATATGAATCCGCTCCTGGCCAGGTTTCGACCTTGGACCCAGTTTCATTCCCGAACTTGGCGAAACTGTGTGTGTTTAAGGTTTTAGGAGAATATTCCAAGGGAATCTTACCTGTAAAAGGTCAAATATTCATCATTCTTACCAAGTTTCGTACATATATGAGTCAGCACCTGGCCAGGTTTCGACATCGGAGCCAGTTTCTTTCCTGAACTTGACGAAAATATGTGTGTTTAAGGTTTTTGGGGAATATTACAAGGGACTCTTACCTGTAAAAGGTCAGATATTTATCGTTCATACCAAGTTTAGGATTTATAGGAGTCCGCTCCAGGCCAGGTTTCGACCTCGGAGCCTGTTTCTTTCCCGAACATGGCGAAACAGTATGTGTTTAAGATTTTTGGAGAATAATCCAAGGGCATCTTACCTGTAAAAGGTCAGATATTCATCGTTCTTACCAAGTTTTGGACTTATAGGAGTCCGCTCCAGACCAGGTTTCGACCTCGGAGCCAGTTTCTTTCCCGAACTTGGCGAAATTGTGTGTGTTTAAGATTTTCGGAGAACATTCCAAGGGAATCTTACCTGAAAAAGGTCAGATATTCATCGTTCTTACCAAGTTTCGGACTTATATGAGTCCGCTCCTGGCCAGGTTTCGACCTCGGAGTAAGTTTCTTTCCCGAACTTGGCGAAACTGTGTGTGTTTAAGGGTTTTGAAGAATATTCATCGTTCTTACCAAGGGAATCTTACCTGTAAAAGGTCAGATATTCATCGTTCTTACCAAGTTTCAGACTTATAAGAGTCCGCTCCTGGACAGGTTTCGACCTCGGAGCCAGATTATTTTCCGAACTTGGCGAAACTCTGTGTGTTTAAGGTTTTTGGAGAATATTCCAAGGGAATCTTATCTGTAAAAGGTCAGATATTCATCGTTCTTACCAAGTTTCCGACTTATATGAGTCCGAACCTGGCCAGGTTTCGACAACGGAGCCAGTTTCTTTCCCGAACTTGGCGAAACTGTGTGTGTTTAAGGTTTTTGGAGAGTATTCCAAGGGAATCTTACTTGTAAAAGGTCAGATATTCATCGTTCTTACCAAGTTTCGTACTTATAGGAGTCCCTCCTGGCCAGGTTTCGACCTCGGAGCCAGTTTCTTTCCCGAACTTGGCAAAACTGTGTGTGTTTAATGTTTTTGGAAAATATTCCAAAGGAATCTTACCTGTAAAAGGTCAGATATTCATCGTTCTTACCAAGTTTCGGACTTATATGAGTCCGCTCCTGGACAGGTTTCGACCTCGGAGCCAGTTTCTTTCCCGAACTTGGCGAAATTGTGAGTGTTTAAGGTTTTTGGAGAATATTCCAAGGGAATCTTACCTGTAAAAGGTCAGATATTCGTCGTTCTTACCAAGTTTCGGACTTATAGGAGTCCGCTCCTGGCCATGTTTCGACCTCGGAGCCATTTTCTTTCCCGAACTTGGCAAAACTGTGTGTTTATGGTTTTTGGAGAATATTCCAAGGGAATATTACCTGTAAAAGGTCAGATATTCATCGTTCTTACCAAGTTTCTGACTTATATGAGCCCGCTCCTGGCCTGGTTTCGACCTCGGAGCCAGTTTCTTTCCCGAACTTAACGAAACTGTGTGTGTTAAAGGTTTTTGAAGAATATTCCAAGGGAATCTTACCTGTAAAAGGTCAGATATTCATCGTTCTTACCAAGTTTCGGACTTATATGAATCCGCTCCTAGCTAGGTTTCGACCTTGGAGCCAGTTTCACTCCCGAACTTGGCGAAATTGTGTGTGTTTAAGCTTTTTGGAGAACATTCCAAGGGAATCTTACCTGTAAAAGGTCAGATATTCATCGTTCTTACCAAGTTTCGGACTTATATGAGTCCGCTCCTGGCCAGGTTTCGACCTCGGAGGTAGTTTATTTCCCGAACTTGCGAAACTGTGTGTGTTTAAGGGTTTTGGAGAATATTCCAAGGGAATCTTACCTGTAAAAGGTCAGATATTCATCGTTCTTACCAAGTTTCGGACTTATAAGAGTCCGCTCCTGGCAGTTTCGACCTCGGAGCAAGTTTATTTTCCGAACTTGGCGAAACTCTGTGTGTTTAAGGTTTTTGGAGAATATTCCAAGGGAATCTTATCTGTAAAAGGTCAGATATTCATCGTTCTTACCAAGTTTCTGACTTATATGAGTCCGAACATGGCCAGGTTTCGACAACGGAGCCAGTTTCTTTCCCGAACTTGGCGAAACTGTGTGTGTTTAAGGTTTTTGGAGAATATTCCAAGGGAATCTTACTTGTAAAAGGTCAGATATTCATCGTTCTTACCAAGTTTCGTACTTATAGGAGTCCCTCCTGGCCAGGTTTCGACCTCGGAGCCAGTTTCTTTCCCGAACTCGGCAAAACTGTGTGTGTTTAATGTTTTTGGAGAATATTCCAAAGGAATCTTACCTGTAAAAGGTCAGATATTCATCGTTCTTACCCAGTTTCGGACTTATATGAGTCCGCTCCTGGCCAGGTTTCGGCCTCGGAGCCAGTTTCTTTCCCGAACTTGGCGAAATTGTGAGTGTTTAAGGTTTTTGGAGAATATTCCAAGGGAATCTTACCTGTAAAAGGTCAGATATTCGTCGTTCTTACCAAGTTTCGGACTTATAGGAGTCCGCTCCTGGCCATGTTTCGACCTCGGAGCCATTTTCTTTCCCGAACTTGGCGAAACTGTGTGTTTAAGGTTTTTGGAGAATATTCCATGGGAATATTACCTGTAAAAGGTCAGATATTCATCGTTCTTACCAAGTTTCGGACTTATATGAGTCCGCTCTTGGCCAGGT